>NC_141884.1:15538879-15726914 GCF_030686135.1 Camelina sativa | reverse complement strand
CCGCTCTCTCTTCTACTTCCTCGACACTGCGGTACATCACCGCGTGCAACCTTCCTCTAATATCTAGCCTGAGTCCGTTGAAGAATCTCCAGGCCATCGCTAGCTCGTCGTCATTTCCTTGATACAGGTACCTCCGGAGTCTCGTAAAAATTCTCCCATATGCTCGAACGGTCATTTCACCTTGTTCTAATTGCAAAAACTGACTCTCCAACCGATCGCGTGACTCTGGTGGAAAGTACTTCAGCTCGAACTCTTTCTTAAAGATTCCCCATGTTATCGTCTGAAATCGATATCGCGAAACTACGGTATCCCACCATGCACGAGCATCTTCCTCCAAGAAATTAACCACTACGGTATCCCACCATGCACGAGCATCTTCCTCCAAGAAATCATGCACGAGCACGAAACTACGGTATCCCACCATGCGAGAACAAATCACGCCCTTCAGCCAGTCCCTTGGCGAGGTTCCCGACCACACGACATATCCTTCAGGCTTTGCAACCCTACGGACACGCCGTGCGTTGGGCCGACTTGGACTAAGTCTATATCAGTACGACCCGCCCGATTTAAAAGAAAATACGAATACATTAAAACTTCAACAAGTTTCCACAACCGATTACACAAAATAGTTCACAAGGCTTAACGCCAAAGTTTGGTTCGCAAATAAAAGTACTTTGAATTTTACAATAGACACCAAAAAGAAAACTACTCCGGAGTCCTATCGTTCACCACACCCTCTAGTTCCCTCTAGGGTCACCTGCAGAACAACAATATTATCATAAGTGAGCTCAGGGTTCCTGCAGAGAAATAAATCCCAAATCCCAATTCCCCATTAACAATCAACATGCACGCAAACACAACAACATGCGAACATAAATAAGCAACATGCAAGAATAGATAGACAACATGCAGGCATAAACCATTAACAAGCAAGTAAGCGATTAACATGCAAGCAAGCAAAACAACTTAACAACCATCAGAGATGACATGCGGAAGCTAAGAAGCTAACAAAATCATTCTACCAAAAATCGCAACTACATGCAACAATATACAACAACATGCAATAACATGCAACAACAAAACTTGAAAAGAAACAGAAGTTTTTAACAAGTTTAATTTATCTGGGCCCGGCATGCATTCCTCTTCCCCAACCCCTCATGAATTCTCAAAACGCAACCACAAAGGCAGGCGTTTGGATATCAACCAAAATTACACCGTCATGTAAAATAGCCTCGGCCAGGGTAGCGAGCCCAGTAACGTCCGAGCTCTTCGTGACCAACCCTGCACACACACGAACATGGGTTGCATGTCGCGGCTGCATGTGGCACGGAATGGGAAGGATAGCCATACCAAATCTTAAAACACTTAGCCGGAATTTCTCGCGGACTAAAGCGCCTTAAGATCTCACCGAAATTTATACTTGAATTTATACGGTTCACAAAACGATAATTTTACAAGTATCTCAACCAAAACTCGCCTTTGTTACTAGATCATCTCAATCTAGCAACTAGCACAACCTCACCACGCATGCATTTAAACAAGAAAACATAAAAGAACTTCAAGTAAATGCATCTACATGCAACATGCAAAACCGCGCACTAGATGGATGTTTTTAACTCTCCATCTAAGCCGATGCAAATATGTGCCTGAACTCACAGTAAACCATCGACGAATGATCTCCGTTGATGAAGCTCTTCTCGCGGCAACTCGGATCTCTCTTTCGGTTAGAATAGATTTCCTTATCGATCTAACGTTGATGGTCTTGGTCGATAGTCTTCTCTTGCAACTTCTTCTTCTTCTCGCAAACACCTTCTTCTTCTCTCGATTTCTCTCAACTTACCCTTTCTTTCTTTCTGAGAAAATGAGAGGAATGAGAGCTTATTTATAGGGTGAATGGGCGGCGGAGACAGCCAATGAGAGTCACATGCACACTCCCTATTAGAGGGACTTCAACACTTGGAAGCTCCTTGATTAGCCACCTTGAATTCCACTTAAGCTTTCTCAATTTTTTAATCCTCCCACTAATGCTCCACTAAGACTTCTTGAATAAAATATTCACCTACTAACTTCCACTAACTTCTCTTGATTATAATATTAATCCACTTAGCTTCCTTGACTTAAGTGATTCTTGATGGGAAGACTTTTAACAACTTCGGTCGATCATCGTCGATCATCGGTAGCTCTCTCGGCAACTACCGGCATCCATCGGCAGCTTCCTTTGGATACTCGGCGACTTCCTCGAGTACTCGATAACTTCCTCGAGTACTCGGTACTTTCCTCGAGTACTCGGTACTCTCGGCAATTCTTGGCGTCTACCGGACGATGCGTCTCGGACGGTACGGGCAGTACGTCTCGGACGACTCGGACAACTCTTGGTCCGTTACACTTTCCTCGGACTTCCCTTCATCAAATTTTCAGCTCTTCTTACTGCCTTCCTTTCTCGATCTTCTGGACTTGAATGGACGTCAAAACTTTATCCCTTGGTGAGGGTCACTACAGTGCCCGTGTGTGGCGATCTTTTTAGACTTTGTGTGGCCTTTGTGGCGGGCTGTTTAGCCGTGTGTGGCCTTTGTGGCAGGCTGTTTAGCCATTGTGTGGCCTTTGTAGCGGGCTGTTTAGCCAATTGTGTGGCCTTTGTGGCCGGCTGTTTAGCCAGAATGTCTTGGTGACGGTCCTTCGGGACAGATGGTCTTTGTGACGGTCCTTCGGGACGAGTGGCCTTGGTGGCGGTTCTCTTTAGGACATTTTTTGGCCTTGGTGGCGGTCCTCTTTAGGACATTTGTTTGGCCTTGGTGGCGATCCTCTTTAGGACATTTGTTTGGCCTTGGTGGCGGTCTTCTTTAGGATGTTTTGTTTGGCCTTGGTGGCGATCCTCTTTAAGACATTTTGTTTGGCCTTGGTGGCGGCCCTTGTGGCATGTATATGATCCTTGTGTGGTCATGAGGTATTCCAGTAAGGGGATATGTGGTTGGTAGGACATTGTGATGTTTTACGTGAGCCACGAGAAGGAAACCTGGATAGGGATAGGACTCAGACGTGTTCAGAATTGTTTGCACGCGGCTCTTGGACTCAGCCAATAAGAACTTAAGGTCTAGGCCTATGAGTAAAGGAAAGTTCAAAAGTCGAGAGCAAATGACGCTTGGAGCGTGAGTCTATCGCCTAGAGGTGACCTTCTGTAGATCGGTCAGAGGAGTGCGGGCCGCGGAGACGGTTGCACGGGAGTCCTTGGCTGATGGTTGTTCGAGATTCGAGGACGAATCTAAATTGGTGGGGGCGAATTGTAACATCCGTGAACCAAAATCCCGGTTTGGGAGTTGCATCGGTCGATGCAGATGTTGCATCGGTCGATGCAAGGTCGAGTTCCTGTGTTTTGACTTAAGTTAAACACTGCGTTTTGGGTAAGGGAAAACCCTTAAGCTCGGGTTTTGTCCCATTAGGCGTGTTTAGCCGCTTTTGAGAGAAACGAATGAGAAAGAGAAGTGTTCTTGGTGTTCTTGGTGATTCTTGGAGAATTAAGGCTGTTCCTGTAAAGATTTGTAGCTGGGATCATTGTAGGAGCTTCCTAGAAGCGTTTTTTCTTGTGTGTGGGTTCAGATTCGTCTTGGCAAAGGTAAGTGCAGGACCATGGCTTATCTAAGCTAGAGAACTCTCTAATCTGCTTGTTGTGTGATGTTAGACTTGTTAGATTGTTGCTATGGACGTTGGGAAGCTTTCTTGTGGCTTGGGATCGAGTTTTCGTGGTTGTAGGAACGAAGATCCAGCGAGAAGCTTTGGAGGAAAACAATGCTCGGCATTGCATCGGTCGATGCACCTTGTGTGTCGGTCGATGCATATGCGAGGACGGCGCGTAAACTCTAGGGTTTTCGTGTTATCTCGAGCATGCGTCGGTCGATGCAATGGGAGCATCAATCGATGCAAGTTAACCTTGCATCGGTCGATGCATATCTTGCGTCGGTCGACGCAACTTCCAACTGGTGTTGGTCGATGCATGTTGGTGTCGGTCGATGCAGTGTCCTGGTTTGTTATTGTTGATTGTTGATTGATGTTTGATGGTTAGAGATGACTCTATTGCTTGTGTGTATAGCCCAGTAGATGGGAGGATTGCCTTACTGAATGTTTATAAAATTCTCATGCATTGCAATATGTGTTTGTGGTGCTGGTAAAGGCAAAGTGTGATCGTGGAATCAAGGCAATGAAGAGGAGGCTGTTCTAGGGACTCGGTTTTATGTTGTCTGGCATTGCTAGGTTGCTAGATTTGGGTCATTAGAACATTGCTAGGTTGCTGGTTCTATGATTTCTGTTATTTGGTTATTGGATATTGCTGATGTTATGAATATTGGTTATTATATTTATTGGATATTATTATTGAATATTGGTTGGTTATTTCCGTTGTTGAATGTATTTGTGGTTAGGTGGCTAGTGGATATGGGACCACTAGTTGTAGTTTATTTATTATATTATAATTATTATTTATTTTTTTTTAAAAATGGTCGGTCCTTTCATTTTGGTATCAGAGCCCTTACGGTTCTAGGTTTGGGTTCACTAGGTTTCTGTTGAGGTGTTTGGGATTGCATGTCTTGATTGATTATGTGAGTTAGTCAATTGTGTGTGGCATGGAGTCCTAGAACATCCTCTTCGAGCCGACTGTGTGATTCCACAGTGAGTTTATGTTTCTGTGTTATAATAGAAATTGTTTGGTTAGCCTTCTGTTCATGGTAGTGCAGATGGTTAGAGGTGATGCTGTGGGTGGTCGTGGTCGTGGACGCGGACGTGGTCGTGGACGTGGACGTGGTCGTGGTAGGGGCAGAGTCTCAGTGGTTAGTGAGACCGAGGACGAGACTGTGACAGCTGAGGGTGTTGGCGAGTCGCAGGGTGTTCCGGGGGATTCCGTGAGTGTGGCAGGAGGGAGCGGTGTTGATGCTCCAGTGGCCGGTAATGCTAGGGTCCCGGGTGTTTGAGTCCCAGCGGGTGGAGTCCCTGGTACTGAAATTGCGGCTATGCTAGCACAGGTGTTAGCGCTGTTACCACCAGGAGCGGCAGCCAGTGGTTGCGGATGTGGGAGCACATGGACGTTATTTGTCTATGCTCAAGGAGATGAAGGGTTTTTTCACTGAGAGGTTTTCGGGTGGTACAGATCCTACTGTTGCGGATGCGTGGAGGACGAGTGTGGAACGTAACTTCCATACTCTGAGATGTCCTGAGGAGTTTTGGGAGGACATTGGGGTCTACTATTTGAGTGGTGATGCTGAGTTTTGGTGGAGATCAGTGGCTGCTAGGAGATTTCAGCGGGAGATGACTTGGGCTGACTTCGTCTTAGAGTTTAACCGCAAGTATTTTCCTAGAAAGGCATTGGATCGGTTTGAGGTGTAGTTCCTTCAGTTGTCTCAGGGGACACGGTCAGTGCGAGAGCTGGACTTGGAGTTCAGTCGACTTCTTTGTTATGGGGGTCAGGCTTTGGAGTCTGAGGAGGCTCAGATCAGGAGGTTTTTGAGAGCTCTACGTGATGATTTGAGAGTTCACTGTAGAGGGCGGAGTTATGCTACGCATGCAGAGCTGGTTGAGACTTCAGCAGAGATTGAGGAGGACATCCGGGCACAGTTAGTGGCGGTAGCTCCAGCAGTTCAGCCTAGTAAGGCTCCGCAGCAGGGTGGTTCTAGCAGGGGCGGTAGGCCTGCACAGGGAACCAAGAGGAGGTGGAAGGCTACGCAGAAGCCGAGTGGTGCGAGTTGCTTCGGTTGTGGGAGCAAGGATCACAGGGTTGCTAGTTGTCCCAAGAGGAGTGCTCCGACGGCAGGGCCTTGTGTATATTATCATTGTAGGGAGACAGGGCACATCAGGTCTTTTTGTCCCAAGTTGCAGCCGGCAGCAGTGGCAGCATTGCAGCAGGTGAAGCCTGGAGGTCAGCAGGTGGCACGGATTGAGAAGGCGCCACGAGTTTACACGACAGCAGAGACTGGTGGAACCAGTGCCGGGGCGATCACAGGTATATTTTCTGGTACTTAAACTTTGTGAATTGTAGTATGTTCATATTGTATATGTTTCCTGTGATAAAGTGTTAGGTTCTCAACACATGAGGTTTGTGTAGGGACCTTGTTGGTGGGCGGGTTTAAGTCCCATGTTATGTTTGATTCTGGAGCTTCTCATAGCTTCATTACTCCGGTGTGTGCAGAGAGTGCGGGGATCAGCGGGGATCCTGGAGAGCGTTCAGGAGTTGTCAGAGTTGCGGGAGGCGAGTTCCTGAGAGTGATTGGATGAGCTAGAGGAATTGATATTCAGATCGCAGGAGAGTCGTGGCCAGCGGATTTGCTTATTAGTCCAGTGGAGTTGTATGATGTCATTCTCGGGATGGATTGGTTGCATCGGCATATGGTCCATTTGGATTGCCATCGGGGTAGAGTGGAGTTTGAGCGTCCAAGAGGGAAGTTGGTGTTTCAATGTGTTAGACCGACTTCGGGGAGTCTCGTGATCTCAGCCATTCAGGTTGGGAAGATGATCGAGAAGGGCCGTGAGGCTTATTTGGTTACTATATCTATGCCAGAGTCAGTGGGGAAGTCTACGGTTAGCGGTATTCCAGTAGTGGAGGAGTTTGAGGATGTGTTTCAGTCTTTGCAGGAATTACCACCATCTCGGTCGGATCCTTTTACCATTGAACTGGAATCGGGGATGATGCCGTTATCCAAGGCTCCTTACAGAATGGCTCCAGGAGAGATAGCAGAGCTTAAGAAGCAGCTAGAGGATCTGTTGAGTAAGGGATTCATCCGTCTTAGTGTATCACCGTGGGGAGCACCGGTGTTGTTTGTGAAGAAGAAGGATGGGAGTTTCAGGTTGTGCATTGATTATTGGGGTTTGAACCGGGTCACTGTGAAGAACAAGTACCCTTTTCCTAGGATCGATGAGTTGTTGGATCAGTTGAGGGGTGCTACTTGATTCTCCAAGGTAGATCTGGTGTCGGGTAATCATCAGATACCGATTGATGAGGCAGATGTGAGGAAGACGGCTTTCATGACGAGGTATGGGCATTATGAGTTTGTGGTGATGCTTTTCGGGTTGACTAACGCGCAAGCAGCGTTTATGAGATTGATTAACAGCGTGTTTCAGGAGTTTCTGTATGTGTCTGTCATCATTTTCATCGATGATATCCTGGTTTATTCTAAGAGTCCTGAGGAGCATGCAGTGCATTTGAGGGCAGTTATGGAGAAGCTTCGGGAACAGAAGTTGTTTGCTAAGTTGAGCAACTGCAGTTTTTGGCAGCGTGAGATGGGCTTTCTGGGTCACATTGTTTCTGCAGAGGGGGTTTCTGTAGATCCAGAGAAGATTCAGGCTATCAGAGATTGGCCTAGACCGCAGAATGCCACAGAGATCAGGAGTTTTCTTGGTTTGGCAGGGTACTACAGGAGATTTGTGCAGGGGTTTGCGAGCAGAGCACGTCCTATGACTAAGTTGACAGGGAAGGATGTTCCTTTTGTTTGGTCAGAAGAGTGTGAGGAAGGCTTTGCAAGCCTGAAGGAGATGTTGAC
Source organism: Camelina sativa (assembly GCF_030686135.1). Classification (NCBI taxonomy): domain Eukaryota; kingdom Viridiplantae; phylum Streptophyta; class Magnoliopsida; order Brassicales; family Brassicaceae; genus Camelina; species Camelina sativa. Next base: position 15,719,397 of record NC_141884.1, on the reverse strand, counting down.
TACTGCGCCAGTGTTGGCTTTGCCTGAGCAGGGGGAACCCTATGTTGTTTATACAGATGCATCTAGAGTTGGTTTGGGGTGTGTTCTGATGCAGCATGGGAAGGTGATTGCCTACGCTTCGCGGCAGTTGCGGGTGCATGAAGGCAACTATCCTACTCATGATTTGGAGATGGGTGCAGTAGTTTTTGCCCTGAAGATTTGGAGATCTTATCTTTATGGTGCAAAGGTACAGGTGTTTACAGATTATAAGAGTCTCAAGTATATATTCACTCAGCCTGAGTTGAATTTGAGGCAGAGGCGGTGGATGGAGCTTGTGGCAGATTATGATTTGGAGATGGCCTATCACCCTGGTAAGGCTAACACGGTTGTAGATGCTCTGAGTCGGAAGAGGGTAGCTTCGGCTCAGGAGCAGGAGATGGAGTCTCTGGTAGGGGAGATCAGTGCTTTGAGCTTGTGTGCTGTTTCACAGGAACCGTTGGGTTCGGAAGCAGTCAATAAAGCAGATCTTCTGAGTAGAGTGCGGCTGGCTTAAGAGAAGGATTTGGGGCTGGTGAATGCCTCTAAGGATGTGGATTCAAGGTATGAGGTCTCAGATAATGGTACTATCTTCGTGCCCGGTCGGGTTTGTGTGCCCAATGATGAGGAGTTGAGGCAGGAGATTCTGAGAGAGGCTCATGCGAGCAAGTTGTCTATTCATCCAGGAGCGACTAAGATGTACCGTGATCTCAAGAGGTACTATCATTGGGTCGGGATGAAGAAGGATGTGGCTAGTTGGGTTTCGAGGTGTAATGTGTGTCAGCTAGTGAAGGCTGAGCACCAGGTTCCTGGCGGTTTACTGAAGAGTCTACCCATTCCTGAATGGAAGTGGGATATGATCACTATGGATTTTGTGGTAGGATTGCCAGTGTCACGGACCTTTGATGCCATATGGGTCATTGTGGACTGGTTGACTAAGTCGGATGTCCTACATGCCTCAAGCAAATCTTCCCTAGACAATGAATCTCTTAAATCTTGCTAAAACACTCTCGTGATAGAAACAATCAGCCTTGGTCACTCCCCTACCCAACTCTCGTTGGAGAAACATGACCAAGCAGGCATTACAAACCGATTCATTATTTTCAATAAACTCCTTACACATCTAATCTCTTAAGCTAAGTGAGTAAATCTCTAGCATTGATTGATTCAACCATTTCAACAACATCTCTCGATGGCAAAACACCCTAGATCTATTCTAAACCTCTCGGTCTGAAAATAGCATTAAGAACACCAATCTAGAAAGGAATTTCTATAAAATAAATATTCAAGCTAAGACATCCTAACCGATCAAGAACACCTATTTGTCTATCCCATCTCTAGAAACTTTATTTCACTACTCATATCTCATGGTAAAAAGCATAGAGAGAAAAATGAATGAAAATTGCATTGTATTGAAAATAAGATAAAAGTAGTAGAGTACATAATCGAAAACTAGAAAGAACAGCAAAAGAAACAAAATCGAATCCTAACAAAGTGGAAAAAGTGTTTGAGTCGCTCAATCTCTCTCTCAGAAGCTCTCGCTCTCTGTTCTGAGTGTCTGTGACGTGCTAGGGCGAGAAGAAGAAGAGGGGGGTTTATATATGGAAACCACTTTAACCTAGCTGCTCAGTCCTGCCCGAGGGTCTGCTCGAGGCGGTGCACGAGGATCAAGTTGGGTAGTTCCTCGGGTAGGTCTTCGGGTTACTCTTCCTGCTCTTAGATCGTCTTTGATCGGGCTGAGGTTGAGACTGTTCTTCTTGCACAATCGCTCCTTCGAGTACATGCTCGGGTTTGACCTCGTTTTTCTCCATTTTAGGCTATAAAGCACATCTTTACATCTGATAACAAGCTTTTCACCCACCCAGGGTATCAATTCCCTATGCAGTTGTAGTACAAAGGGTTATCAATCCAAATGGTTGTTATGCTAGCAGATAAGATATGATCAGAAACAAGCAAGTCAAGCCAAGCAATAATTAGGGTTTAATCTAACAATCCTAAAAGAAGCAAAAGTAAATAAAGAGGCAAGAACCACACGATCTAAGCACTCGATGCAAGCATTCGAGTACAGGATCGGGTAGAGTGATCGGACCAAGAAGTCAAGGATGAACAGCTCTAAGGTATACACGAAGCTGGTGATCGAGTACTAGTTCGGGTAAGGGATCGAGTTATGGAATAAATTTAAACAATAAAGTTAACACTAAAAAGAATAGCAAAAGAAATAAAAATGAATCCTAACAAAGTGGAAAAAATGTTTAAATCGCTCAGTCTCTCTCTCCGAAGCTCTCGCTCTCTGTTCTTAGTGTCTGTGGCGTGCTAGGGCGAGAGGAAGAAGAGGGGGGTTATATATGGAAACCCTTTTAACCTAGCTGCCCAGTCCTGCCCGAGGGTCTGCTCGATGCGGTGCACGAGGATAAGGTCAGGTTGTTCCTCGGGTAGGTCTTCGGGTTATTCTTCTTGCCTTTGGATCCTCTTTGATTGGGTTGAGGTTCGGACTGTTCTTCCTGCTCAATAGCTCCTTCAGGTACATGCTCGAATTTGACCTTGTTTTCCCCCATTTTAGGCTCTAAAGCACCTGTTTTCATCCAGAATGCACAAATGCAAGAATGCAGCACCCTAAATGGCCTAAATGCAAATTACTACAGTTAATGACCTAAAAATGCTACGGTTAGGGTATATATAATGCAAAATATGGACAAAAAAGGGTGTCTAAAACATGTAAGTTAGAGAGTTATCATCATCCAAAATGCACAAATGCAACAATATAGCACCCTAAAGCACCTGTTTGAGATGGATTTGGGGAGTTTAAAAAACACTTATACCCATTTTGTCCCTAAACAGGCTAAAACCAAAAACATTGCTTAGAAGCTTTAAACAGCTTTGTTAGTGTTTCTGGGGTTAAAATGTGTCTTAATCCAATACAAATAGTTAACTGTAAGAGTTTGAGATGGATTTGGAGAGTTTTCAAAACACTTATACCCATTTTGTCCCAAAAGAGGCTAAAACCGAGAAAACATTGCTTAGGAGCAGTAAACCGCTTTGTTAGTTTTTCTTGGGTTAAAATGTGTCTTAATCCAATGAAACTGACTAATTATAAGATTTTGAGATGGATTTGGAGAGTTTTAAAAAAACTTATACCCATTTTGTCTCGAAATAGACGAAAACCGAGAAAACAGGCTAAAACCCAGAAAACATTGCTGAGGAGCTGTAAATAGCTTTGTTAGTATTTCTAGGATTAAAATGTATCTTAATCCAATGCAACTGACTAATTATAAGAGTTTGAGATGGATTTGGAAAGTTAAAAAAACACTTATACCCATTTTGTCCCAAAACAGGCTAAAACTGAGAAAAAATTGCTTAGAATCTGTAAACAGTTTTGTTAGCGTTTCTTGGGTTAACATGTGTCTTAATACAATGCAACTGACTAATTAAAAGAGTTTGAGATAGATTTGGAGAGTTTAAAAAACACTTATACCCATTTTGTCCCAAAACAGACTAAAACCGAGAAAACATTGCTTAGGAGCTGTAAACCGCTTTGTTAGTGTTTCTTGGGTTAAAATGTGTCTTAATCTAATGAAAATGACTAATTATAATAGTTTGAGATGGATTTAGAGAGTTTACAAAAAACTTATACCCATTTTCTCCCAAAACAGACGAAAACCGAGAAAACAGGCTAAGAACCGAGAAAACATTGCTTAGGAGCTGTAAACAGCTTTGTTAGTGTTTCTAGGGTTAAAATATGTCTTAATCCAATGCAACTGACTAATTTAAGAGTTTGATATGGATTTGGAAAGTTAAAAAAACACTTATACCCATTTTGTCCCAAAAAAGGCTAAAACCACAAAACAGGCTAAAACTGAGAAAAAATTACTTAGAACTTGTAAACAGCTTTGTTAGTGTTTCTTGGGTTAAAATGTGTCTTAATACAATACAACTGACTAATTATAAGAGTTTGAGATAGATTTAGAGAGTTTAAAAAACACTTATACCCATTTTGTCCCAAAATAGACTAAAACTGAGAAAACAGACTAAAACCTAGAAAACATTGCTTAGGAGCTGTAAACAGCTTTGTTAGTGTTTCTAGGGTTAAAATATGTCTTAAGCCAATGCAACTGACTAATTATAAGAGTTTGAGATGGATTTAGATAATTTAAAAAACACTTATACCCATTTTGTCCCAAAACAGGCTAAAACCGACAAAACAGGCTAAAACTGAGAATAAATTGCTTAGAACCTGTAAACAGCTTTGTTAGCATTTCTAGGGTCAAAATGTGTCACAATACAATGCAACTGACTAATTATAAGAGTTTGAGATGGATCTCGAGAGTTTAAAAAACATTGATACCCAATTTATCCCAAAACAGGCTAAAACCGAATAAACAGCTTTGTTAGTGTTTCTAGGATCAAAAAAAGTGTCACAATCCAATGAAACTGACTAATTATAACAGTTTGAGATGGATTTGGAGAGTTTGAAAAAAACTTATACCCATTTTGTCCCAAAACAGGATAAAACCAAGAAAACATGCTAAAACCAAAAAAAAACATTGCTTAGAAGCTATAAACAGCATTGTTAGTATTTCTAGGGTTAAAATGTGTCTTAATTCAATGCAACTGACTAATTATAGGTGTTAGAGATAGATTTGGAGAGTTTTTAAAATACTTATACCCATTTTGTCCCAAAACAGGCTAAAACCGAAAAACAGGCTAAAACCAAGAAAAAATTTGTTTAGAAGCTGTGAAAAGCTTTATTAGTGTTTCTAGGGTAAAAATGTATCACAATCCAATGCAACTGACTATTTAATTGTTACAGATGGATTTTGAGAGTTTAAAAAACACATATACCCATTTTGTCCAAAAACATGCTAAAACCGAGAAAACAAGCGAAAACTTTGAAAACATTGTTTACAAGCTTTAAACAGTTTTGTTAGTGTTTCTAAGGTCAAAATATGTCACAATCCAATGTATTTGACTAATTATAAGAGTTAGAGATTGATTAGATGTGTTTAGACGACACTTATAGCCATTTTATCCCAAAAGAGGCAAAAACCAAGAAAACAGCCTAAAACCTAGAAAACATTGCTTAGAAGCTGTAAACAGCTTTGTTTGTGTTTCTAGGGTCAAAATGTGTCACAATCCAATGCAAATTACTAATTATAAGAGTTTGAGATGGATTTGGAGAGTTTAGACAAAACTTATACCCATTTTGTCCCAAAACAGGCTAAAACCGAGAAAACATTGCTTAAAAGCTGTACATAGCTTTGTTAGTGTTTCTAGGGTTAAAATGTGTAACAATCCAATGCAACTGACTAATTATAAGAGTTTGAGATGGATTTGGAGAGTTTTGACAACACTTATACTCATTTTGTTATAGAACATGCTAAAACCGAGAAAACATTATTTGGAAGCAATAAACACTTTTGTAAGTGTTTCTAGGGTCAAAATGTGTCACAATCCAATGCATTTGACTAATTATAAGAGTTAGAGATGGATTAGGAGTGTTTAGACCACACTTAGACAACACTTATACAAAATTTTGGTAGGAAATTCGTTTTCCTACGAAATGTTTTATGAAAGTTCTTACCAACATTTTTAGTAGGAAATTCGTACCAATTTCATTTTCCCATGGAACATTTCTTACCAACTTTTTTTTTGTATAAAAACGGTGAATAACACATGTTCTAATTTTTTGTGCCATAAGAAATCATATGTTTTCTTGGATAAGACACATGTTATCTAAAGCCTGAAGACGTTCCTTTAAAATAAAAATTTAGATGAAATTCTAAATCTAAAATCTAAAGTTTACATTTTTTGTCTTCATTATTTTTCTTACATGTAAAGTTTTAAATTAATATTTAAAAAGAAGGTGCCATTATATTATAACTTTAGATACACAAATGATATGATTATGTTATCATCTTGTATTTAGTTTTGTACAAACTTTTTAGACCACAGGTTTTTATCAAATAAAAGGCTGTAGTTATTATGGGTTAATTCCGGCTAATATCTTGTGAGTAAAATTATGTTATGTTGAAGGACAACCACAGGCTAAGGAAAATAGTGGCAGAAAACGGAGGAAGAAAACAAAGTTTGGAAAAAGATTAGGCTTTTTTCGGACTACAAACTTCACTCGTCTTATCTTTTCTTCTCCTTACTCTCCATCGATGGCTTCTCTTATCTCTTTTTCTTCTCTCCCAAAACCAAAAGCCATAAGAAGTTCAATTTCAGCTCCTCAGACATTGACAATAATTGAGAGGCTTAAAGATAAATTCGGACGAAAGGGAATAAAATTCTCCGAATCAAACAACGTTCCTATGGTGGAGCTAAAGGTCAGAAATGGAAGTTCATTAAAGATGAGTCTATCAGACGCGCATGTGGTTTCATATAAGCCAAAGGTATACTGGAAAGACGAGGGATTGGAGGAAGTTCTTTACACAACTGACGGTGATGAGATTAGAGGTGGAGTAGGTGTTGTTATTGTAAACGGAAAAGAAGCTACCGGACCAAAAGGAGAGTCTTCAGTAATCTCAGGATATGAGTGGAGTGTCAAGGATACTGATTCAGACGCCATTGATGCTCTTCAGGTGATTGATTGATTCCCCCCCCCCCCCCCTCCCTCCCCAAATAAAAATATCAAATCTTACTGATGATATCTTTGTGAACATTCTCAGATCGAACTGTGCTGTACGGTCGGACATCTCGACATAACCTATATCGTCTCTTTGTACCCAGTAAGCATGGCTACAGCTCTGGTGGTGAAGAACAATGGACGAAAACCCGTTACCCTTAAACCGGGGATTATGAGTTACTTGAGATTCAAGAAACGGAGTGGGGCTGGAATTCAAGGACTAAAGGGATGCTCTTATTGCCCCAACCCTCCTTTGTCATCGCCTTTTGAGCTCTTGTCTCCTTCAGAGGCAATGATGGTGGACTCGTCTGGGTGGTTTGCGTCGGAAGAAGCTGGGGAGAAGCCGGGGATTTGGGCAGTAGAAGATTCTGTGATTACACTTCTTGAGAAAAAGATGAGTAGAATATATGGTGCTCCTCCGGCTGAGAGATTAAAGGCCGTCTATCACACTCCACCTTCTAAATTTGAAACCATAGATCAGGTACCTGAAATGGAACTTCAACCCAGAAACAGAAGATTCAAGTGTATAAACGAACTTAATCTTAGACTAATATGGATCCTAAATGTCACAAAAACACACTCAAATGGGAAACGGCGCCAAATTGAAACAAGTTTATTTGTATGGTGGTGAATGATGATCAATGTAAGCAATGGTGATATGAATGGAATGATGGATGGGTGTTTCAATTCCCCTTATGCTATTGCAGTACAAGAGGTTTCAATCCTAAATGAGTGTTTGTGAACAGTTAAGATGTGCATATGAATCTAAGTTAAGACAAATGTAAAGATTTCTTGTCACTAACAATCCTAAGATGAAAATGTGAAATGCAGAAAATAAACTACAAGAACCAAGAACTAAATGCAAATGAAACTGAATGATTGAAACAGTAATGAAGCAAGAACAGAAATAGAAACTACTACTAATGAACTAATGCAAGACAATCAATGAACTGAAGACTAAATGTATGCAACAGGAATGAAATAGGAATGAAATGCAAATCATAAACCAGAGTTCTGGGGATGAACTCGAGCAAGCAGTCGACCGAGTGTAGGTCGAGTGAGAGGTCGAGTTGGCTAAATCCAGAAAACAGAGCAATACAATAAAAACAGAGCAATGCAAATACAAATCAATCAACAAGCAAGCAACAGGATTAAGACTTTAAAATCAATAAACAAAGAAGGTCCTGAGGATGGATTCATGGGATGAACTAATCATTGTGGTTATCTAACTTGGTCAACAAATCTCAAGCAAACTTTGAGCTAACCTCTAGACATATAAATCTAAGACAAGTTTCTCCCACTCTCATGGTCAAGAAACAATCAAACCTATGCAATTCTAGACTTGTTCTCACACAGTAAAAAATCTACACAAGCAGGCTTTAAGCAATACATCTCAAACCAAACAAGACCTCTAATCTCTTAGCAAGCCTAATGGTAAGCTCTAGATCTAGCCTTATCTATGCTTCTTAAACATTGGTGTGATGCTAAGGAGCTTAAAATCAGATCCTAACCTCTCAGTTCAGGATCAGCATTAAGAACATCTAGCCTAGAAGAGATCTACAACAATCCAGCTTGACCAAATCACACAAACCACAAGATCAATCCATCCTAACCATCCTCAAGATCCTAGGAAGACTACTCACAACAAGACATGATGAACAAAGTCAAAAACCTAGGAAATATTGAAACTTGCATTATTAGAAAGATGAAACAAAGATCTTCAATATTAATCAAAGGATCAAACTCAAATTCTCAATATTCAGAAAGTTATGAAACTAACAATATTGAGGAATTTAGTCTTTTTCAAGTACAAGATCTAAGAAAAATAAAAGTGCAAAAGGAATAATTCCCAAAAGGGTAAAAACTAGGTTTAGAGAATATCTAAAAAGCTGGACTCTTTTGGTGGCTGCAGGTACAAGGCTTTATATAGGAGCGGAGTGGAAGCCCTAAAAATAGAAAAAGTCAAAGTAGTCAACGGCTCGGTCAACTCGACCAGTGCTCGGTCGAGTGGCTGGTCGAGCTGGCTTCTCTCGTGCAATCTCCACTCGGTCGAGTCCTCCTCAGCACACGGTCGAGTGTCTGGTCGAGTGTGTGGTCGAGTTGGACTCTGGACCTTGGTTCTTCAGCCTTAACTCCCTTGTTTCTTCCTCATGATTGCTTCACATCTCTTCTCTACTGCTTCCATGCTCCTTAAGCTCCAAAATCACCTGTTTATGCATGAAAAGATGCAAATACAATGCAACTAAACTCTAATGCATGATTAGTGCTAAAGCTACACAACAATGGCATAAATGGATGGCAAAAGATGCAAAAGATGTGAATAAACTAAGGGAAAACAAGGTAAAATATATGAACATCAGTCTTCCTCTTTATTTTTGAGTTACGGGTTATTGTCGCCGTCGTTGATGGCTGAGTTTGGACTGAGTTATCTTATGCTTTACGGCTGAGTTATGTATTTGTGGCGGAGTTATTTTATGCATTGCATTTTTCATGTGTTATGGCTGATTTATTTTATGCTTTACTATCAGATGGCTAAGGATATTTCTGAAGAACAAGCAAGGGATTACCCCCCAAGAATTTGGCCAGAAATGAAGTCTATTCTACATACTAAACAAATTAACACCAATTTCACAATGTTAGAATTCCCACAGATTAGGGAATCAGTAGGACTGGATGCGTGGGAAAAAACGAAGGATGTACCTATTGGAATAATCTCTAAGCTAGTTGATAGCCAATTCGTCTGGTCTGGTAAGGTTGTACATTTCCTACTATGTAACCAGTTTAGGGTACATAAGAAGGAGCTTTGGTTTGTGGTCGGCGGTCAACCTATCAGGTTTGGGTTGAATGAATTTCATTATCTGACGGGGTTAAACATAAACCCAATGCCTACTGAACGGTTTGAACTTGAAGAGGAACACAAAGAGTTCTTCAGACTTTTACAAGTGCCTGGTGGGGCAGGTCCAACGCTACTTGAACTCAGGGAAGCATTAAAAGTTTGTCGGGGATGGGTTAACATTGATCATCGTAAATGGTTGGGGCTGTTGCTTCTTCAACACATTGGACTTTATGGTTTGCATAATAACTCTGGAATTCCATATGAAAGTGCCAAATGAGTTTTTGATGATGAAGCCGTGAAGACTTATCCGTGGTGTCGGTCAGCATTTGAAGCTCTTGTTAATTCCATAAAGATGTTGAACCCTACGGGAAAGTCGTACACCCTTAGTGGGTTTACACCCGTGTTACAGGCTTGGGCGTATGAGTCCATCAAATGCTTTGGAGAACGGTTTGGGAATGCATCAGCTGAAGATGGTGGCATAACGATGCTTCAATGGGGTGGAAACCGTACACATTCCACGATGGTATCGGTAATTGCTGAAGATATCAAAGCGTTTGGTGAGGTAAGGTTTATATCTGGTTGAGTGATTGTTTAGTAATGGATGAGTTATGATTTAGTTATGGCTGAGTTATGGTTTAGTGACGGCTGAGTTATGTTTTAGTATTGGCTGATTTATGTTTTCGTGATGGGTGAGTTATTATTTACTGATGGGTCTCATATTCTCTTATGTTACAGCTGCGTGTGACTAAAATGGTTATGAAGGATGATGTACGCGAGCTACTTCATACGTGGCCAGATCAAAAAGACGACCCAGCAGTTGATCGCCTTATCCAAGACATACACGAGGATAAGTTTGTTAAAGGTTTTTGGGATGTTAAAACAGCTGTTGATTCTGACTCTCCTCTTGCAAAGAAGCAGAAAGTTGATTCTGACTCTCCTCCCGCAAAGAAGCAGAAAGTCAAGATGGTGGTAGTTTCCAAAAGTCAAGGTGGTGGATCTGGTGAAGGAGCTGAACAGAAGGTGATAGTTTCCAACAGTCAGAGTGGTGGATCAGTTGGAACTCTCATTGAGTTGGTGTCTAATTTAACCTCAAGGTTTGACACCTTGGAAAAAAACATTGGAGATAGAATAGAATAGAGGATGAATGAATGGTTTGAAACCAGGTTTGGATATGTTGAGAGTGATCTCAAGCAGATTAAAGAGCACGTGCTTTCCTTGGGTGTTGGGCAAACTGGCAAAAACACTTTTGATGAGTGGTCAAATTATAAAAATTTCAAAATAAAGAACCTGTTACCAGAAGACCTTCGGGATGAATTGTTGACAACAAAAAGTCCACCAGTAGTTCCAGGAAAAATGCAACAAAACTACTCTGTCAACAGTCCTCCGGTAATGTCTGAATTATGTTAATCTTATGGCTGATTTTCCAGAATGTTTAGGTTGAGTTATCATTATCTTTAATTGTCTTCGCTATGTTATACATGTAGGTGGCAGTGGTATGGCTGGGGTCAGTAGGAATCTGAATAAAGAGTTTGATAAAGATGATCCTCTTAATTTCATTGAGAAGTCTCCAGCTGCTACGAAACCAATTCAACGGCCTAACACGAGGAAAAATGCCAAAAATGAAAAGAAGGACAAAGAATTAGATGCAAAGAAGGCCAAAGATGAGGCGGTCGCTGCGAAGAAGATCAAAGAGTTGGCGGCAAAGAAGGCCAAAGATGAGGTGGCGGCTGCAAAGAAGGTCAAAGAGTTGGCGGCAAAGAAGGCCAAAGATGAGGCGGTGGCTGCAAAGAAGGTCAAAGAGTTGGCGGAAAAGAAAGTTGGAAATAATCCACCAAAGAAAAGAGGTAGAAAGACTACTAAGCCTAGTCACTTCATTCCATTGCAATATGTAGAACCTGATTTGAATGAGGGAGTATCCGAAGCTGGTGCAAACGCAGGTGCCGACGCTGCTGACAACAGTATATGTGATATGACAGCCGGGATTATGGCTGAAAACAATATCCTTGAACCTGAATCTGAGGATGATGAGGAGGAAAAGATTAGGCTTGATAGAATTAAAGCTTTAAGGCTGGAGAATGTTAAGCTGTCCCCGGATGGAAGTTCATTGAATAAACTACAAGCTACACAAGCGAGGATTTTTCCTTATATTGGGGACAATGGTCTGACGTGCATGAGGAAGAACTGTGTACCTGGAGCTGGAATATATGATCCTCTGGCACCGGTTGATGCGGTCAAGTTGTAGAAACTTTTGGAGTACCTAAAGATAGCCGAGTATGACCCTTTAGACCCTTGTTAATCACATCTTGTTAAAATTATATTAACCTGTTCTTATTTGTTTCTTAGGGATACACCATTAGGCAAGTCAACACCAAATATTGAATTCTATAGGACTCTCATCACCGAAAGAAAGAACTGGCTGACTGATACATTTGGGAGGCTGTCTGATAAAGTAAGTTTAACTTGATGTCTGAGTTATTATGTTTACAGCTGAGATATAATACATAATGGCTGAGTTATTATGTTTACGGCTGAGATATAATACATAGTGGCTGAGTTATTATGTTTATGGCTGTGTTATAATACATAATGACACTAGGTGGCAGTGGTATGATTTGTTATTGTTTACGACTGACTTATATTACATTATGGCTGAGTTGTTGTTTACTACTCAGTTTTTTGTTTTACAGCACATGGGCGCATTTATGAGACTCCTCAGTATTAGGTACAAACGAGATCTCTTCCCATTTCACATCAAACACATTGCGTTTATAGACCCGTGGTTCACCAGAACGATGGTTCGTGATTATAAACAGTTCGATATGAAACCCAAGTTTTTTAAATTGACTGGCAATAGTTATGAAGATTTCGTTAAAGGTTTGATTCCACTTGATGAACCGACTAATTTGAAGTGGATAGAAGATGTGGATCACCTGTATATTACTCCACAAACTGGAGGCAATCACTAGGTGGCGCTGCTGAAACAGAAGTATTTGGTGGTATGGATGATGAATGTATGCAATTGTGAGATATGAATGAATGGATGGTAAGGTGTTTCAATTCCCCTTATGCAGTTGCAGTATAAGAGGTGTCAATCCTATCTGAGTGTTTGTGAACAATCAAGATGTGCATATGAATCTAAGTCAAGCCAAATGTAAAGGATGTTTGTCACTAACAATCCTATGATGAAAATGTAAAGTATAGAAAGTAAAACTACAAGAACTAGATGCTAAATGTAAATGGAATAGGATGACTGTAACAGTTATGAAGCTAAAAAAGAAATTGAAACTATGGTAATGCAAGAATTGAAATAATGCAAGGCAAATAATGAATAGAAAGCTACATGAATGCAAGAGAAATGCAGCTCAAATGAAACAGGACAAACACAAATCATAAACCAAAGTTCTGGGGAAGAACTCGAGCAAGCACTTGATCGAGTGTAGATCGAGTGCAGGGTCGAGCTGGACAAATATGCAAAAACAGAGCAACGCAAGAAAAACAGAGCAATACCAAAACGAATCAAACAACGATCGAACAACAGGATTTAAGCTAAGAAATCAATAAACAAGGAAGGCCTTGAGGAGGGATTCATGGGCTGGACTAATGATTGAGGTTATCTTACTTGGTCAACAAATCGCAAGCAAACTTTGAGCTAATCTCTAGACATATATTTCTAAGACATGTTTAATCCACTCTCATGGCAAGAAACAATCAAACCTATGCATTTCTAGATTTGTTCTCACATAGTAAAGAATCTACACAAGCAGGCATTAAGCAATATGTCTCATGCCAAACAAGACCTTTAATCTCTTAGCAAGCCTAATGGTAAGCTCTAGATCTAGCCTTATCTATGCTTCTTAAACATTGGTGTGATGCTAAGATGCTTGAAATCAAACCCTACCTTCTCAGATATAGGATCAGCATTAAGAACATCTAGCCTAGAAGAGATCTACAACAATCAAGCCTGACCAAATCAAACAAACCTCAAACACAATCCAGCCTAACCCATCCTCAAGATCCTAAGCAACTACTCACAAGAACACATGATGAACATCAAAATCATAAACCCAGAAAATACTGAAACTTGCATCACTAGAAAGATAAAACAGAGATCTACAATATTGAAGAAGAAATGAAACTCGAATTCTTAATATTCTGAAAGTTATGAAACCAACAGTATTGAAGAATCTAGAGTTTTTCTCTCAAAGAAGTACAAGATCTAAAAATAAAAGTGCAAAAGAAATAATTCCCAAAAGGGTAAAAACTAGGTTTCTGACTATTCTAAAAAGCTGGACTCTTTTGGTGGCTGCAGGTACAAGGCTTTATATAGGAGAGGAGGTGGAAGCCCTAAAAATACTAAAAGACAAAATAGTTAACGGCTCGGTCAACTCGACCATGTGCTCGGTCGAGTGACAGGTCGAGTTGGCTTCTCTCGTGCATCCTCCACTCGGTCGAGTCCCTCTCTGCACACGGTCGAGTGTCTGGTCGAGTGGGCGGTTAAGTGAGACTCTAAACCTTGGTTCTTCAGCCTTAACACTCTTGCTTTCCCTTCATGATTGCTTCACTTCTCCTCAGCATTGCTTCCATGCTCCTTAAGCTCCAAAATCACCTGTTTATGCATGAAAAGATGCAAATGCAATGCAACTAAACTCTAATTCATGATTGGTCCTAAAGCTATGCAATAATGGTCAAAATGGATAGCAAAAGATGCAGAAGATGTGAATATACTAAGGGAAAACAAGGTAAAATATATGAACATCAACACCCCCAAACTAAGTCTTTACTTGCCCTCAAGCAAATAATCAAGACATAAGAAGGTGGGTGAGGTTTGAAAGTGGGATCTCAGCTCCTAAAGCTTGCAAATAGACCATCTAGAATCAATGTCCAAGTTACTAGTACTATGATGCAAGTTGAATGAGCTGTACTTAAAGATTTTAGACAAGCATAACACAACCTTTATTGATTTGAGCCTTAGGTATCCAGATGCATTCAAAACAACCATTTCCTTTAACATTCATTAATCAAGAACATGAATCAATTCTATGCAATGCTTAAACTCATTTGCTTGGAGATAAAGGTTTTGAGACAATGGTGGTCTCTCTTTAGAGTAGGGCTTATCAATATCAAGGTTCTCTCATGAAAATGGATTGAGCTCTAGAAGAATGCTAAAGGTATGAACACCTAGACACATACAAGAATAAAACCTTGTCTACCCAAAGGCACCCAAAGTGTTTATCCTATCAATCTAAACCCAAATGATCCTAGTGCTACCCTTTAACTTCTACTTTTCTCTTTCACCCTTTTCTCTTTTGGTTTTCAATTCTTAGGAGAGGTTTTGTATTTGATCTTTCTAGTGGGATGGGGGATTCTTACTTATTTGCTATGGTTCTCTTTTCTTCTTATTCTTAAGACATACAAGCATTTTGCTAGACTTTTCTTTTCTTTCTTTTCTTTTCTTTAACTAGAACAAACTTCAATGATTTTTTACTTCCCATCCTTTCACTAGGCTTTGCTTAAACTCATTCTCCTCTTAAAGATTCTACCCTTTTTCTTTCTCTTTTCTTTCTTTTCTTTTCATAACAGCCAAGTCCCAAGTCCAACAAGTGAACCACCTAGTCCTATCTAGTTTGAAAAATGCAAACTAGAACTACACAAGGCTTTACTCTTGTCAGTTCAAACCTAACACTTTCTACCAAGCTCAATCCCAAAAATAGGCCTCACACACTCAAGATTAAACATGGCTTGAAAGAAGGGTTGGTTTAGGGGTAGGGGAACTGATTCTTAATGAGGAAATCAGCTACTTGGATCAACAAGAGTGGTAAAAAGGAGAAAGATGATACAAGTATGCATATGGTATCCATGAGTTTAAAGCAATGCACACATTGATAATTATAAGTCAATATTAGGTTATTATAAGTAGGAAATGGTTTCAAATCACAACATGGTTCAATTTGGACCAAATGCAATGTAGGAATTCAAGGCTTGGTTCAATCTTATGCTTCTAACTACTCAACTAGCATCAAAGTACAATTAACTTGGGCAATGATCCTAGTCTAGTGAATAAGCAAGCTAACAAGGCAAACTCATCATAGATCCCTAATGCAAATATTATACAATCCTACATGAAAGATGCTAAACAAGATCCTAATACGCATTCCAAACTACATGAACACTCTTTTCTATTTATAAAGATTTTTTCAAAATTTTTCAAATTTTTATGGTTTTTCTAATCCTTAGATGCTTATGCAAATACTAACATGATGATGCTAAAAATTTGAAATAAGAACACAAAACACAATGTCAAATGCTATCTCAAACCCTCCCCTAAACTTAAATCACACACTCTTCTGTGTGAAAGAAATTTGATTGAGGATTCAAGATCAAAAACAAAACACAAATATTAGATGCAATGGTATTTACAAGTGAAGGTGATAGTGGTACTTTAGGGGTTGTGGAAGAAGTTGTCCACATCCATTTGCATGCTGTCAAAGTAGTATGTGGGGGCTTGTTGGTGACTTGGAGGTGGAGATCGGGGCAGCTCGACGATGGCAATCGACCGTGACTCGGTCGAGTGCGTGCTCGAGTGGGGTGGTCGAGTTGGACCGCGGATGCCAAAATCTTGTCCTTGCTGCTGGTAAAACTGCTGGTAGAGTGCTGGATCCATGAAGTATTGGGGTGGGATGGGAGGGTAATTCTGATAACCTGGATAAGCAGCTGGAGGTGGGAAGCCATAGGGTGATCTGGGCTGGAACTCGGCCGAGTGCATTTGGGGTGCTCGGTCGAGTGGGTGCTCGAGTGATCCGGTCGAGTGCCTTGAAAATTTTTGTTCTCGGGTACTTGAACTACTCTTCCTCTGATTTGGCTCATACATTGAAGCTCTAGCTGGTTCCACAGAGTTCGCAACTCTTGAAAGTGCTCTAGTTGAGCTACTCCTCCTCAAAGGGCTTGAATAGATTGGAGATGAGTTTCCACTCTTCAGCTCAGCAATCTCCTTCCTTAGTCCCTTGATGGACTTAGCCATGTTGGTCACCTTCTTCTTCAGCTTATCAAACCTCTTCCCATGCCACTTGTTCCATTTTTGCAAAAGAGTCAACCTCTTGGTAGTCTCTCTCACTCCTCTACTATCCCTTGGGTTGGGCTCATAATCCTCAAAGTAAAATTGCCCCTCCCCATCAGCCATTTGTGCATTCCCAGCTTCCTCAACTCTAGGTTGAACTATCCCATCAAACAAGTGCTCCTCAGCTGGACAAAAGTCAATGTTGGCTCCTTCTTGAATGGTGGTGAGCTCTTGGTTAGGCAAGATGAATTGCTTTTTCCCAAGTGTTGGAAGCTCAAAGTTGAAAATGTGATTCCCTTGATGCATCTCCTTGGCTAGGATGAGAGTAGAGGTGAGGTAGCTTGAGTCAATCCATCTTGGTGAGATCCTTTCTCCTTTAAGTGGGACCTTGGCAGCTTGTAGAATTGGAGTAATGATGCCTCCAATGGTTAGTGCTCCTCTTGATTCTTTGTTCTCCAACTTGCCTACCCAACTTCTCAAGTAAATCATGTGGTCAATGAGCACCATTGCTAGGTCAGTCTCCACAGTGGTCCCAAGAATGATGGTTCCATCTTTTGCCTTGAGGATGATTCCATTGAGAGCCATGTCAATCATCTGAAGCTCTGCCTCATTAATATTTCCAGTCTCCTTCCTAGCAAAGAAGGTGTTTGCTAAGGCCTTGTGGAAGTACCTTAGGACTGGGCTCCTTAGCCTTGAACTCTTAGAATTGGAGGATGAGTAGAGTTTAACATCCGGACCAAGATCACCAAGATAGTCCCTGTAAAGACCTGCCAATACATCAGCTGTTGATTGGCGGCATCAAGTAGAACGTTCCATCACAGAACATGTGTGTTCCGAATCGTATACACGAACATGAAAATCCGTGTCATCCCCTTGTACAGATGCACAAACTCTCCAAAGACATCCTTTAACCCAATACCTAAAAACCACTTGTCTCGGATTTGAGGTTGGTACATTAAAATCAAATCCATCCCTAACCGAAATAAGTTTCACGTGATTCCTGAACTGCTTTTTGCTCCTGTATCGTTGTCCTACAGCAATTTTTAGCGTTGACACCTCCAACCTAATAGCCTCTAGATTCATCTTCGATCCGACAAAGTTATCATCTTTATGAGCTTTCTTCTGAGGAGGCGGAGTAGGTGGGTCTTCCACTTTACTCTGAGGCTCGCCGAATACAGAAAACTTCTCGTCATCAAATGACTCACCATCGGAGTTGTCGAAAACATCAAATCGGGTTGAAAATTCATCGTCTTCTTCTTCATCAGATGCTACTTCGACAGCTTCTTCTTCGTTTTCTTTGTCAATGATCTTACCATAATCAAAACAAGTGCCTTCAAATCCCCCACCGTACACTTCGTATGTAGATTCTGCTTTCGAGTCTCTGCTTCGCCGAATCATACTTCCTCTAGCTCCACTAGTTTCTGTAGACTCTTTTGCCGAGAACTCTACACAGAGACGTAGCTGATCGGTTTTTCATAGTCCCAAAAAACATTGCAACTGTCGATCATTGGAGACAAAAACTGGTGGAGTATCATGCGCCATATGTTTCATTGCCCTGTTCGAGAACATGTAGCTCAGCTTTAGCTCATGGCTAAACGAGTCCAATCCGTAGTCTTTAAGAACAAGCTTCACAAGCTTGTCGTGTGTTGTGCCTCCATCTATCTGTACCACTATACACCCTCTATCGTCGGAGTTAAATACATATCTCTGTGTCTTTATCCAATTACCGGACACAACTAGTATCGGAACTGGATCCATGAAAGATAATGAAGAACAAGGTGGAGAAGAAGTAGAAGAACAAGGTGAAGAAGAAAGTGAAGAAGAAGTAGAAGAACAAGGTGAATAAGAAGGTAAATAGTTCACTTATTAACCAGTTGAAGTAGAAGAACGATGTTTCGTATTTCCGGAGAAAAAGATGATGACATGGAATGCTGACATGGATGTTGCGTCCGACAAGGCAAGTCAGCCATCAGACAATACCATAACTCATCCTAAATAAAACTCAGCCACAACATGAAAAACATTACAGTAATTAAAAAGCAAAAAAAATTGCTGCCAAACTCAGCCGCTTCATCAACTGAAAATATGTAACTCAGCCGTATCTTTTGATAAGTCAGCCATAACTGAATAACATTCTAGTAATTAATCTTTTGCTAATAAGTCAGCCGTCAAATGGCTGAGTTGTACGATAAGTCAGCCTATGACGGCTAAGTTATAGTTTTTTTACCATAACTCAGCCGTAACAACATCTCATAAGTCAGCCGTTTTTCATAACTCAGTCAGGCAGAAAATGGTAACTCAGCCGTGCCGTAGTGATAACTCAGCCGTGCCGTAGTGATAACTCAGCCAAAATTTTGACAACTCAACCATCGGGTGAAAACTCAGCCGTAAGGACGGCTGAGTTAGAGCATAACTCAGCCAGATTTTAATAAGTCAGCCGTAACGCTTGACTGACTTATGAGCATAACTCAGTCAGGTTTTAATAAGTCAGCCGTCCGCTCTTACTCAAATGTTTTTCCGATAACTCAGCCACAACATACCTATAACTCAGCCACAACATACTCTGTAACACGTTACGGCTAAGTTATGGTTACACGTCAACGATTTCTGACGTAGCGTCTGACGTGGCAATGACATTTTTGTAATTACGTTTTTTCCGGTAACATAAAACAGGGGCAAGCTGGGTATTTTGAAAATACCCGAAACATTCTAGTAATAAAAAAGTTTTTGTAGATTCTGGTAATATTACCTAAAATGAGTAACCTTTGAGTAATTCACCCTAGAAAGAAAGAAAAGAAGAATGAGAAAAAGGGTAGAAATGCTTCTAGGTGGGTTGAACATCAAGGGATTAGCTTTGTATGCCCAAATTATTCTCAGTCTTAGATAGGTTTCACAACTGTCTAGCATTCTTTTTTGTTTGAGAGTAAACCACCCAAAAACATCTTTGCCAACCACCTTTTTATAAAAAAGTCTTGCCATTAAACCAATTGAGCTTGATTTATTTTCCATTTGCAATATCACACCAAACACTTTAATGAATGTGAAAGAGATGTTCAATAGAATTGCAAGTCTTTGCCAATAGATAGAAGGTGAACTAGAGTGGTGCATTGTAATAAGCATAGAAAAATATTTGTAAGCACTTTGATTGATCTTAGCTCCATTGAATTACATTTAAGGAATATGGTTTGAATCCTTTGTTGATACTTTTTGGTTCTGAATCCCTTTTTCAAACCTCTCCCTCTCACTTTTTGTTTGGTTCTGAATCCCTTTTTCAAACCTCTCCCTCTCACTTTTTTGATATCTTGTGTTTTTGTTGGGTTTTAAGCCTTGTTTTTGCATAGTTTTGTTGCATAATCTTGTCATTCTAGGTTGTTTTAGGAGCATATGCATCTAGTGTGCTACCTCTCAGGTTCTTGGAGTAATATCATCACATTTGGAGCATTTGGACTTGTTTTGATACAAAGAAGCAAAGAAGAGTGAAGTAGAGAAGATGCATAAGATCAGGGAGTACAAGCGGCCAAGACCATCGACCAAACACCAGCCGATTCACCCCATCAGCCACCCCTCATCGGCAAAAGCACAGCGGATGGAACAAGAGACGCACACGATTGCAACCATCAGCGGCCACACCCATCGGCCAAACGGTGGCCGAGTGAAGCAAGCGGCCACCTCCCATCGGCCAGATGCTGCCCAGCAGTCCCAATCGGTCATCCCCAATCGGCTAAAGCCTCCCCGGTTGACACCATCGGCCACCTCAATCAGCCAAAGGTTGCCCGATTGCCGCTTAGTCCACACTTGTTTTAGCCTTAATCTGGACTTGACCCGGTTTGAACTGGGTTGACCGGGCTCCCTTTTATTTTCCTATAAATAAATTAACCCTATCAAGGGGAGACTTATCCTTTATTTTATCTTTTGTTTAACAACTTTTTAGGGTTCTTAAGCTTGTTTACTCTTGGTTTGTTGTTAGATTGAGTACTTCTAGGTTTTTAATTGCAATTTCTTCTTCAAATCTCTTAATCTATAATCTCTTATTAAGATTTCACAAAGATCAAACTCTTTCTTTTATTTGATCATGATGATGAGTGAGTAGATCATTAGAACTTTGGAGCTCATGCTTCTCTGTGGCATCGAGCGTTCCTTTCCCTCCACAAGTGGTACAAGGTGGAGTGAAACAGGTATCTGTATAGGAAAAGTTTGAGTCGTGGAAGGGTTTGGCTGGTGAGTAACTCAACCAGTCGGCTCCACTCTGTTGAGTAGTTAACGGTGAGAAGAGGCAGAGCTAAAGCTCGCCACACTCTAGCAGCGAAACGGCAACAAAAGAATAAGTGGTCCCTGGACTCTTCTACATTGTCACAAAAGCTACAAGCCAGTATCTGTCCCGAGTTCCATTGTTTGATTATGTCACCTGTAGATACCCGGTTGTGCAGTGCAACTGTGCAAGCCATACCATGAATGAGTATTTTGGAGTGGAATAAGTGTACCATACCCCTCTGAACCAAGTGACCCTGAGGTGTGGTCGATGAACATTGTCCCATGTGTGTTTGGTGGAGAAAACTGTCTTATATGAGTTCCCAGAGGATTTGCAAAGCGGGATATCAGGTTCTTCTGAGCGAGGCCAACATTGCAGAGCCTGAATCTCAGCCTAAATGGTATTAAGTGCAGCCGTACGATGCCGTCTTATTCGGTGTGGGAGCAATACGTCACCAACGGCCGCCTGAAGTGAGATCCCCAGGTCAATAACTCCCCTCACCCCAGTTATGTTAATCAACCGCCCCATGGGAGACCAAATGTCATACGAAAGGACGTTGATGCTCCATTCCAAATATCCACTTTATGCATCAGTTTTGCAATATCCCTGTATTTTAAAAGCTTCGCCACATCCATGACCCTGCAGTGGAATTTCTCTAACCGTCCAGAAAGATTCTGTGCGGATTAAGTATTTCCAGATCCATGAGACCCACAGGGAAGGTGTATGCGATACTAACCTCCATATCAGCTTCAAACATCTCACTTAATTAGCTTCTAAGAGGGATTTTATACCTAGTCCACCTTCATGTTTTGGTTTGCAGATATCTATCCAAGCAATTTGTTATGAGCCTGTAGCTTTGCTGCATACCTAGTAACTGGACCGTCGTAAGTTGCTTAAAGACACTGATGTTCATATATTTTACCTTGTTTTCCCTTAGTATATTCACATCTTTTGCATCTTTTGTTATCCATTTTGACCATTATTGCATAGCTTTAGGACCAATCATGCATTAGAGTTTAGTTGCATTGCATTTGCATCTTTTCATGCATAAACAGGTGATTTTGGAGTTTAAGGAGCATGGAAGCAATGCTGAGGAGAAGTGAAGCAATCATGAAGGAAAAGCAAGAGAGTTAAGGCCGAAGAACCAAGGTCCGGAGTCTCACTCGACTGCACACTCGACCAGACACTCGACCGTGTGCTGAGGAGGACTCGACCGAGTGGAGAATAAACGATAGAAGCCAACTTGACCTGTCACTGGACCGAGCACAGAGTCGAGTTGACCGAGCCGTTGACTAATTTGTCTTTTAGTATTCTTAGGGCTTCCACCTCCTCTCCTATATAAAGCCTTGTACCTGCAGCCACCAAAACAGTCCAACTTTTTAGATATTCTCTAGACCTAGTATTTACCCTTTTGGGAATTATTCCTTTTGCATTTTTATTTTTAGATCTTGTACTTTCTTGAGAGAAAAAGACTAGATTCTTGTATTTTGTTGGTTTCATAACTTTCAGAATATTAAGAATTCGAGTTTCATTTCTTCTTCAATATTGTAGATCTCTGTTTTATCTTTCTAGTGAAGCAAGTTTCATTATTTTCTGGGTTTTTGACTTTGTTCATCATGTGTTCTTGTGAGTAGTTCTCTAGGATCTTGAGGATGGGTTAGGCTGGATTGATCTTGTGGTATGTTTGATTTTGTCAAGCTTGATTGTTGTAGATCTTTTCTAGGCTAGATGTTCTTAATGCTGATCCTATATCTGAGAAGGTAGGGTTTGATTTCAAGCATCTTAGCATCACACCAATGTTTAAGAAGCATAGATAAGGCTAGATCTAGAGCTTACCATTAGGCTTGCTAAGAGATTAAAGGTCTTGTTTGGTATGAGACATATTGCTTAATGCATGCTTGTGTAGATTCTTTACTATGTGAGAACAAGTCTAGAAATGCATAGGTTTGATTGTTTCTTGCCATGAGAGTGGATTAAACTTGTCTTAGAAATATATGTCTAGAGATTAGCTCAAGTTGTTTGAGGTTTGTTGACCAAGTTAGATATCCACAATGATTAGTTCAGCCCATGAATCCCTCCTCAAGGCCTTCTTTGTTTATTGATTTCTTAGTCTTAATCTTGTTGCTTGCTTGTTGTTTGATTCGTTTTTGCATTGCTCTGTTTTTATTGTGTTGCTCTATTTTTACGTTTAGTCCAGCTCGACCCTGCACTCGATCTACACTCGATCGAGTGCTTGCTCGAGTTCATCCCCAGAACTTGTGTTTATGATTTGTGTTTGTCCTGTTTCATTTGAGCTGCATTTCTGTTGCATCCATTTAGCTTTCTGTTCATTATTTGCCTTGCATTAGTTCATTTCTTGCATTACAGTAGTTTCTATTTCTGTACTAGCTTCATAACTGCTTTAATCATTCTGTTCCATTTACATTTAGCATCTAGTTCTTGTAGTTTTACTTTCTGCAGTTTACATTTTCATCATAGGATTGTTAGTGACAAACATCCTTTATATTTGGCTTGACTTAGTCTCATATGCATGTCTTAATTGTTCACAAACACTCATTTAGGATTGACACCTCTTATACTGCAACTGCGGAAGGGGAATTGAAACACCTTACCATCCATTCATTCATATCCCACCATCACATTCACCATTGCATACATCATCTCATCCGCCACCAAATAATCTTGTTTCAATTTGGCGCCGTTGCCCATTTGAGTGTGTTTTTGTGACATTTAGGATCCATATTAGTCTAAGATTAAGTTTGTTTATACACTTGTGAAGTTGCTGGACTCGAATCTTTTGTTGCTGGGTTGTCTTGAGTTTCAGGTACCCACTCGACCAGCCACTCGACCACCACTCGACCGAGCAGTGATCGAGCACTTGATCGAGTCAGAAGCCGTGTACATTTAGACACCACTTCCCAGTCGACTCTACCGCCTACACGAGCCTGAGCTCAACTGTGTACCTGTTCGAGTCTGTACTCGTGTCTGTTGATTCACACAAGGTCTAAGGGGAAAGACAATCTTCAAAGGTCTCTTGACAACATCCATAGGCTGCAAAAGGGTTTGGGAAATCAGAGAAGAAGAGTAGTTCAAGTTCAGCAAGAGGATCAAGTCATCATGGAGCAACAAGCTAACCATGAGCAAAGACCTGGGCACATTGGTGATGGAGATGCACCCAACACCCACAACCAAAGAGCTGGTATTGTGCCTCCCACAGTAGCAAACAACAATTTTGAGATCAAGAGTGGATTGATCTCCATGATTCAAGCCAACAAGTTCCATGGGTTGCCAATGGAGGATCCACTAGATCACCTTGATGAGTTTGACAGAATCTGTTGTCTTACAAAGATTAATTGTGTGAGTGAAGATGGATTCAAGTTGAGGCTCTTCCCATTTTCACTTGGAGACAAGGCTCACCTTTGGGAGAAAACTCTTCCTGCTGGAGCAATAACCACATGGGATGCTTGCAAGAAGGCTTTCTTGGCCAAATTCTTCTCAAATGCAAGGACTGCTAGGTTGAGAAATGAAATTTCTGGGTTTGCTCAAAGGAACAATGAGAGCTTTTGTGAAGCTTGGGAGAGGTTTAAAGGGTTCCAGACTCAGTGTCCTCACCATGGCTTCAGCAATGAGTCCCTACTTAGCACATTGTATAGAGGAGTGCTTCCCAAGATCAGGATGCTTCTTGATACAGCTTCTAATGGCAACTTCCTCAACAAGAATGTGGAAGAATGATGGGAACTAATTGAGAATCTTGCTAAGTCTGATGGGAACTATAATGAGGATTATGATAGAACAGTAAGGTCATCATCCACTGATCAAGAGGAGAAGTATAAGAAGGACTTGAAGATGGTCAATGAGTAGCTTGACAAGATCCTACTTAGCCAACAAAAGTCCATTCACTTCATTGGTGAAGAAGAGGTTCCTGTTCAAGAAGGGGAGAACGAATTTGCTGAGTTGTTCTACATGCAAAACCATGGAGGATTCAAAGGCTACAACCAAGGAGGTTTCAAGAACAACAATCTCTCTTATAGGAGTAACAATGTGGCCAACCTTCAAGACCAACTCTATCCACCTCAACAGCCTCAACAACAGAACAACTATGTCCCCAAACAACAACATCAAGTGTTCCAGCCTCAGTTGTGTCCCCCACCAGGGTTTCAGACTAACCAAGGCCAAGAACAAGAATTAAGAGCTATGATGCAACAGTTGTTGATTGGGCAAACACAAGGAATGATTGAGGAAGACAAACAGTTTGCTGAGTTGAACAAAAGGCTCACATCACAGTACAATGACCTTAACATGAAGTTTGAAGGTCTTAACTCTAGAGTGAAGTATATGGAGAGCAACATTGCCTCTACTTCAGCTCCTAAACCCAACCAACTCCCTGGAAAAGCTGTTCAAAATCCAAAGGAGTTCACTGCAAAAGCCATCCATATCTCTGATGAGGAAGTCACTGAGGACAGTGCAGTCCAAGTTTGGGGGAATTCATCAGTTACTGAAGCCCCAAGTGACGTTTGTGCAAAGCAAATGGAGCTTGCAAGCGCACTTGACCAGGGACTCGAACAGCCACTCGACCGAGTGCATGCTCGAGCGGTCGATTGAGCTGGAGACTCCGAAGCTGTCAAGCGTGCTAAGTACATTCCTCCTGCTTACAAACCGCCTCTGCCATTCCTAGGACGTTTCAAAGCACAGAAGCTTAAGGAGCTTAGGGAAATTATTGAGAGAAAGAAAATGTTTGCTAAGCAACAAGAGGATGAGAGGGTTTTGAAGGAAGAAGCTGTGGTTGAGAAACAAGAGGAAGTGTTAGCTATACAAGAGGTCATCATTGCTTACCAAGAAGAGGAGAGAGGACCTGCCTTGAAACAGTATGAACCATATCCTCTCTATAGAGATTTTCTGCTTGATTTGTCAAACAAGAAGGCTCAAGCTCAAGATGAGAAGGATCTTGAGGACCTTGGAGGAGTGATCATCCCAATTAAGCTTAAGGATCCAGGGCCATTCTATCTGCCTTGCACAATCAGTTACCTTCACTACAACCAATGCCTTCAACCAGTGTGATGCCATACTCCATAGCAGAAAAGCTTGGGAGAACTGACTTCAAATCCACCAACCTCCATGTATGCCTAGCTGATGGGTCAAATAGGGAGGTAGTCGGAAGGTTGGAGAATGTCCCAATCAAGATAGGGAAGGCAAGGGTTCATACAGATTTTGTGGTATTGGAGATGGACAAGGAACCTGAAGATCCTATCATCCTTGGGAGGCCATTCTTAGCTACTGTTGGAGCAGTCATTGATGTCAAGGAAGGTCTTGTGACCTTGAACATTGCTGAGGGTATAGTTATGAAGTTCAACATTTATAACCCAACCAACCTTCCTACCATTGATGATCAGCCTTTTACTATCAAGGACAAAGGTGGTCAAGAGGTTTTAAGTGATAATGCAACTCCAAAGGCTGAGCTCTCTCTTCAAGAAGATTCTGTGGAAAAGCTTAAGAGGTCAGTTCAAGAGTTGACTAGTATGGTTGAGGATCTCCAAGTTAAGCTGAACAAGAGGTCTTTGAGGAAAGCAAGACCAAGGCTCAAAATTAAGAAGAAGAATGGTTTGTGTGTTAAGGGTGAGGTTATCAAAGATCAACTTCACAGTGACCAAGAGGTTCCAGGGAGGATTTCATCACCTCCTTGGTATCTAGACCAAGTCTAAGAAGGAAACCAAAGTCAAGCTTAGTGACTTTAAACAAGCTCACTAGGGAGGAAGTCCCTAAGGTATCCTTTGTAAATATGGTTTAATTTCTTTGTAGTTTTGATGTGTTTTCTTTTATGTTTGTGTTGGACAGGCTTTTTAATATAAGTGTAGATGGGTAAAGAGAGATTTGGACATGGAGAAGGAGAAACGCAAGCCCACTCGACCAGCCCATGAGAGGTACTCGACCGAGTTGGCAAAGAAGTAAGGCCCATTTAATCATCATTTCTCTAGCACGATCGAGTGGAGGGAAGAACAAGAAGAAAATTTTGAATTTTCAAAATTTGGTCAATGAGCTCGACCGTGTACAGTCGAGTGTGGGGTCGAGTGGCAGCAAAAACTCGGGTCAAAGATTCCCATTTCAAATTTGAATGGTATGGACGCTCTACCCTTGTCTCCTTGTCCCCTTAGCTTCATTATATAGAGCTTGCACGAGATTATACTTCTCACACTCTCTCATTTGCTCAAAACAACTAAATTCAAGTTTTTAAAATCTCTCTCAAAGTTCATCTTTTGCTCAAGCTTAGTTCTTTCAAGTTTTTGGGTCACTAACCTATTAACTTTGAGCTTTGAGTCTATTCCCTTCAGTTCTTTTTGAAAATGTCTTCAAGGATCACCAGGAAGTCTCAACAAACCGCTGCAAGCTCCATGGAACGTCGTGATGCTAGCCTTGAATCAAGAGGAGGAGCTGGAAGAACCACTCGACGACCCACTCGATCAAGCACTCGACCGAGTGGCGGTTCGAGTAGCCGGTCGAGCCAGATGTCGTGTCCAAGGAGTGAGTCAGTTGAGGAAGATCCTGAGAGGACCGAAAGTGAGGAAGAAAGCGAGCCAACTCTCAATGAGTTCTTGAGGAGACACAAGGCCAAAGGGAAGAGGCCAGAAGTTGAGGTTGAAAAAGAGGAGAGTGAAAATGAGAGTGAGGAAGAAAGTGAAGAAGAAGAGTTAGAGGATGATGGAGAAGCAGAATTTTGTGGGTTGTCAAAGAGGCAGCCTTATGATGCTTTCATGAGAATGGAGTTCCTGGGGACTAGATATCCACACAAGGAGACCATGGAGAAGCTAGCCATTGATGAAGATGTGGAGTATCTCTTTGAGAAGAGCAACTTAACCAAGTTCATGGGGCTTTGCATGGAGGGCTACAAGGAAGAAAGTTGTGAGTTTCTAGCCACTGTCAAGCTGACTACATATTCATGGAAGGATGCTGAGTTTGGAGCTAGTCACATTGCCAAATCAGAGGAAAGGAGCTCAAGTACCCGAGAACAACAATTTTCGAGGCACTCGACCGGGTCACTCGAGCACCCACTCGACCGAGCACCTCAAATGCACTCGGCTGAGTTCCAGCCCAGATCACCCTATGGCTTCCCACCTCCAGCTGCTTATCCAGGTTATCCAAGTTACCCTCCCATCCTACCTCAATACTTCATGGATCCAGCTCTCTACCAGCAGTTTTCCCAGCAGCAAGGACAAGTTTTTGGCACACGCGGTCCAGCTCGACCCCCCCCCCACTCGACACGCACTCGACCGAGTCTCGGTCGATTGCCATCGTTGAGCTGCCCCAATCTCCACCTCCAAGTCACCAACAAGCCCCCACATACTCCTTTGACAGCATGCAAATGGATGTGGACAACTTCTTCCACAATCTATAAGGTACCACTATCACCTTCACTTGTAAATATCATTGCATTTCATATTATGTTTAGTTTTTTTTAGTCTTGAATCCTTAATCAAATTTCTTTCACACAAGGGACTGTGTGATATAAGCTTGGGGGAGGGTTTGAGATAGCATTTGACATTGTGTTTTGTGTTCTTATTTCAAATTTTTAGCATCAACAAATTTTGCATAAGCATCTAAGGCATAGAAAAACCATAAAAATTTGAAAAATTTTGAAAAAATCTTTATAAAAAAAAGAGTGTTCATGTAGTTTGCATTGCATATTAGGATCTTGTTTAGCATGTTTCATGTAGGATTGTATGATAATTGCATTAGGGATCTATGATGAGTTTGCCTTGTTAGCTTGTTTATTCACTAGACTAGGATCAATGCCCAAGTTAATAATACTTTGATGCTAGTTGAGTAGTTAGAAGCATAAGATTGAACCAAACCTTGAATTCTTGCATTGCATTTGGTCTAAATTGAAGCATGTTGTGATTTGAAACCATTTCCTACTTATAAGAACCTAATATTGACTTTCAATTATCAATGTGTGCATTGCTTTAAACTCATGGATACAATATACATACTTGGATCATCTTTCTCCTTTTTACCACTCTTGTTGATCCAAGTAGCTGATTTCTTCATTAAGAATCAGTTCCCCTACCCCTAAACCAACCCTTCTTTCAAGCCATGTTTATTCTTGTGTGTGTGAGGCCTATTTTTGGGATTGAGCTTGGTAGAAAGTGTTAGGTTTGAATTGACAAGAGTAAAGCCTTGTGTAGTTCTAGTTTGCATTTTTCAGACTAGATAGGACTAGGTGGTTCACTTGTTGGGTTTGGGACTTGGTTGTTATGAAAAGAAAAGAAAGAAAAGAGAAAGAAAAAAGGGTAGAGTCTTTAAGAGGAGATTGTGTTTAAGCAAAGTCTAGTGAAAGGATAGGAAGTAAAAAAGTGTTGTAGAGAATGGTTCTAGCTAAAGAAAAGAAAAGAAAGAAAATAAAAGTCTAGCAAAAAGCTTGTATGTCTTAAGAATAGGAAGAAAAGAGAACCATAGCAAATAAGTAAGAATCCCCCATCCCACTAGAAAGATCAAATAAGAAACCTCTCATAAGACTTGAAAACCAAAAGAGAAAAGGGTGAAAGAGAAAAGAAGAAGTTAAAGGGTAGCACTAGGATCATTTGAGTTTAGATTGCTAGGATAAACACTTTGGGTGCCTTTGGGTAGACAAGGTTTTATTCTTGTATGTGTCTAGGTGTTCTTACCTTTAGCATTCTTCTAAAGCTCAATCCATTTTCATGAGAGAACCTTGATATTGATAAGCCCCACTCTAAAGAGAGACCATCATTGTCTCAAGGCCTTTATCTCCAAGCCAAATGAGTTTAAGCATTGCATAGAATTGATTCATGTTCTTGATTAATGAATGTTAAAGGAAATGGTTGATTTGAATGCATGTGGATGTCTTAGGCTCAAATCAATAAAGGTTGTGATATGCTTGTCTAAAATCTTTAAGTACAGCTCATTCAACTTGCATCATAGTACTAATAACTTGGACATTGATTCTAGATGGTCTATTTGCAAGCTTTAGGAGCTGAGATCCCCCTTTCAAACCTCACCTACCTTCTTATGTCTTGCTTATTTTCTTTAGGGCAAGCAAAGACTAAGTTTGGGGGTGTTGATATTCATATATTTTACCTTGTTTTCCCTTAGTATATTCACATCTTTTGCATCTTTTGTTATCCATTTTGACCATTATTGCATAGGTTTAGGACCAATCATGCATTAGAGTTTAGTTGCATTGCATTTGCATCTTTTAATGCATAAACATGTGATTTTGGAGCTTAAGGAGCATGGAAGCAATGCTGAGGAGAAGTGAAGCAATCATGAAGGAAAAACAAGAGAGTTAAGGCTGAAGAACCAAGGTTTGGAGTCTCACTCGACTGCACACTCGACCAGACACTCGACCGTGTGCTGAGGAGGACTCGACCGAGTGGAGAATACACGAGAGAAGCCAACTCGACCGAGCACAGGGTCGAGTTGAGCGAGCCGTTGACTATTTTGTCTTTTAGTATTTTTAGGGCTTCCACCTCCTCTCCTATATAAAGCCTTGTATCTGCAGCCACCAAAAGAGTCCAGCTTTTTAGATATTCTCTAGACCTAGTATTTTCCCTTTTGGGAATTATTCATTTTGCACTTTTATTTTTAGATCTTGTACTTTCTTGAGATAAAAAGACTAGATTCTTGTATTTTGTTGATTTCATAACTTTCAGAATATTAAGAATTCGAGTTTTATTTCTTCTTCAATATTGTAGATCTCTGTTTTATCTTTCTAGTGATGCAAGTTTCATTATTTTCTGGGTTTTTGACTTTGTTCATCATGTGTTCTTGTGAGTAGTTCTCTAGGATCTTGAGGATGGGTTAGGCTGTATTGATCTTGTACTATGTTTGATTTGGTCAAGCTTGATTGTTGTAGATCTCTTCTAGGCTAGATGTTCTTAATGCTGATCCTATATCTGAGAAGGTAGGGTTTGATTTCAAGCATCTTAGCATCACACCAATGTTTAAGATCTAGAGCTTACCATTAGGCTTGCTAGATCTAGAGCTTACCATTAGGCTTGCTACGAGATTAGAGGTCTTGTTTGGTATGAGACATATTGCTTAATGCCTGCTTGTGTCGATTCTTTACTACGTGAGAACAAGTCTAGAAATGCATAGGTTTGATTGTTTCTTGCCATGAGAGTGGATTAAACTTGTCTTAGAAATATATGTCTAGAGATTAGCTCAAGTTGTTTGAGGTTTGTTGACCAAGTTAGATAACCACAATGGTTAGTTCAGCCCATGAATCTCTCCTCAAGGCCTTCTTTGTTTATTGATTTCTTAGTCTTAATCCTGTTGCTTGCTTGTTGTTTGATTCGTTTTTGCATTGCTCTATTTTTATTGTGTTGCTCTGTTTTTATGTTTAGTCCAGCTCGACCCTGCACTCGATCTACACTCGATCGAGTGCTTGCTCGAGTTCATCCCCAGAACTTGTGTTTATGATTTGTGTTTGTCCTGTTTCATTTGAGCTGCATTTCTGTTGCATCCATTTAGCTTTCTGTTCATTATTTGCCTTGCATTAGTTCATTTCTTGCATTACAGTAGTTTCTATTTCTGTACTAGCTTCATAACTGCTATAATCATTCTGTTCCCTTTACATTTAGCATCTAATTCTTGTAGTTTTACTTTCTGCACTTTACATTTTCATCATAGGATTGTTAGTGACAAACATCCTTTATATTTGGCTTGACTTAGTCTCATATGCATGTCTTAATTGTTCACAAACACTCATTTAGGATTGACACCTCTTATAGTTCAATTGCATAAGGATAATTGAAACACCTTACCATCCATTCATTCATATCTCACCATCAGATTCACCATTGCATACATCATCTCATCCACCACCAAATAATCTTGTTTCAGACACTTAGAAAACAGAGAACGTAAAAGCTTAAGCTTCCCTTAACCCTAGTCTCTCTTGAGAATAAGGTTAATGCTTGGAAGTTGATTCTTATTGATGTTGTAGAGATCTTTAATGGTCTTTCTTCTTTGATACGTGAGTCCATACTTCGTATCATTACTCCCCTCTAAAGCTTCCCCGCATCCTCCTATGTTGCAACGTCCTCTGCATCAGCCGTCCATTTGACCAAAAGCTGTCTCTGTCCGCCGCGTATACAAGCCTTAAGGAGCCCCACTGGTTGAGGTGGCACTGAACGGCCATGTAAAACAGGCGGTAGAACTGGTGTATCGGTTGGCGGTTGTCCTTTGTGATCCTTGAGTAGAGAGACATGGAACACATCGTGAATTTTTGAGCCATCCGGAAGTTTTAATCGATATGACACAGTCCCAATACGAGCCACTATCTCGAATGGACCATAAAACCTTGGAGAGAGCTTTGTGAAGGCCTTCTTAGCCACAGATAGCTGGCGATACGGTTGTAGCTTGAGCCACACCCAATCTCCAACACTGAACTCAACAAACAGATGTTGTAGATCATAAACAAGCTTTATACGATTTGGAGCTTCCATTAAACGTTCCCTAGCGAGTGCCAAAAACTCATCACGCTGTCCTAAGGCGACGTCCACAGCCTCCACTTGAGTGCTTCCGCCAGTATAATCTAACAACCTAGGAGGATCTCTCCCATAGACTAGACGAAATGGTGTTGCCTTAAGACCAGTGTGAAAGGACGTATTATAGCAGTACTCAACCCATGGAAGCCACTCTAGCCATTGTCGGGGTGTATCTCCATTTAAACATCTTAAGTACATTTCCAATGTTCGATTCACCACCCCGGTCTGACCATCGGACTGGGGATGGTAGGTAGTTGTAAAACATAAATTTGTGCCCATCAATTTGAACAATTCGTGCCAAAACAAACTCCAAAATACCAGATCACAGTCAGTAACAATGGTCTCTGGGATACCGTGTAAGCGGACAATATCACGGAAGAAAACATGGGAGACATATCCTGCTGTATATGGGTGACTCGATGCAATGAAATGGGCATATTTCGAAAAGCGATCTACCACCACCAAAATCACCATTTTCCCAGAAACCTTAGGAAGAGCCTCAACGAAATCCATTGAGATATCTGACCAAACCTGAGTCGGAACTGGAAGTGGTTGTAGCAGCCCACTCGGTTTCAATGTCTCCCATTTATTTTGTTGACAAACTTGACAACCTCGAACAAACTCCTAAACTGTCTTCTTCCACCCTTTCCAGTAGAAATCTCGCCGTATTCTATCCATAGTTTTTTGTACTCCTTCGTGGCCAAAATTATGAAATCATGAAACCACCTCACCTACCAATTCGGAGCCAGAAGAGAGATACACTCGACCCTTATAGAATATTAACCCATCCTTAACCACCCAATCCTTTGTCAGTTCTCCACAGATAACCTTATCCTGCAATGTAGCGAGCTTCGCATCCCTCTCTATTTCACCCCGCAGTCGTCCAAAAATACTCGTGTCAGGTCCTTTAAGTGCATACATCTCACATTGACCTGCATGGTCCTCCTCATCACGTCGAGATAAGGCATCGGCTGCCTTGTTGTGTTTTCCATCCCGAAACTCCACCCCAAAATCGAATCCAAGTAGCTTACTAATCCAATGGATCTGCGGAGACGTAGAAAGGCGTTGTTCCAACAAAAATTTTAAACAGTAATGGTCTGTGCGAATCAAGAATCGACGGCCCCATAAGCAAGACCTCCAATGAATCACCACTTTAGCTAAACCAATGAGTTCTCTTTCGTATGCTGCAAGTTTATGGTGACGAGCTACTAATTGCCGACTAAAACATGCAATAGGGTGATCTCGTTGATGAATAACTGCTCCAATGCCACTGCCCGAAGCATCACACTCCACAACAAACTCTTGTGAAAAATCCGGCAAGGCTAAAATAGGAGCTTCAGACAAGGCATTTTTTAAAAGATGAGGGTAGCGATACGGTCGAACTGCGATAGGGTTGGCTCCTTGAATCAGCCGAATACGATGATCACAAGCTCGTTGAGGTGGCAATTATGTTGGTTTATCGAATAACTCCTCAAACTCCACTAACAACTTGCCCAGTAATTCAGAAGAAATTTGCATCATCATTGCTTTCATTGTTAAGCGGCGAACTGATTTGTGTTTAGTGATAGGAACTACAGTCTTCTCCCCTGTAATAAAAATTTCCTCCCCATTATTGAACCAGTCCTCAAGTGTATCATTCTGGATGGAGTTTAAATTAGAATTGTGGTCCTTCCTTTCCTCAGCCTCTCCATGCCATTTGATCAAAGTATCTGCATGAGTAAACTCAATAGTATGTGCTGGACCATCTCATATCACACGTCCTAAGGCATTCAACCAGCGAATACCGAGAACGACATCAAACCCACTTAACGGAATCGCAAAACAGTCTGCCGTGAACTTGTGTCCTTGTACCATCATTGGAAGATCCTTGCACAACCCGTCGATTACACACTTGCCACCATCGGCGAGAGATACGAACCTTCCCGGCCGCCGTCGTATTGGTATTCCCAACTTCTCCGCTACACTACTCTGAATAAAATTGTGAGTAATCCCTGTGTCCAACAATGTCCATCCTGTTCCAGTTGCAATGTCTGCTTTCACTTGCAAAGTGCTCTCGGTTTGTTCTCCTTTCATAGCATTAAGGGAGAGATTGATGTCCTCATCGTCAAAGGGCTCATCATCCATATTCTCTCCCTCCAAGAGGGGTCTAATATAGAACAAAACTGCCTTATAAGCTTGACCAGGGCCATACAAGTCATCACAGTTAAAACAAAGTCCCTTAGCTCTTCTTTCAGCCATCTCAGGTTTTTTTAACTTTTTCCAAACTGTTTATTGTGAATTTTGTTTCTGCACCGCTGGTCCCATATGAGAAGCCTCTCCACCTTTTACCACTTGAGTTCCTCGATAACCGGTTGAGGTTGGGTTTGAATAGCATGTGGTTGGGGCTGTGTGTCCGCCAAAAGTACAAACTCTTCTGTCATTCTCGATTTTATACTCATTGTCCCTTGCATATTCCATAGCTTCAAATATTGTCTCGGGTCTCAAATACTCCACTTCTTTTCTCAAGGAATCAGTTAAACCCACACAGAACTGCCATAGGTGCTGATCCCCTATTAGCTTTGTTTGCCTTACCAAACATTCCTCAAACTGCTCACAATACTCGTCTACCGTTCTTGTGTGTCATAGGTTACTTAGCTCACCCATAGGATTTACTGCATCTGCTCTGCCAAATCTACTTTTGCAGATTTTTTTGAACTCTGCCCAACCCAATCGATGCTTAATTAACCTTCGTAAATTGGTATACCAATGATGTGCTTTATCAGACAACACAAAAGTTGCTTAACGCACTCTCGCATCATCGTTGTAGATACCTTGATCCTCAAAATAGTCTTCACACTTCTGCAGCCATTCAACAGCATTCGTTGACCCATCATATACTGGAAATTCCATCTTAGACGGTGGAACTACGATTCTCTCAGCTTCCCTGCCGTCACTCTCTCTTCCTGCAGCTCCACCTTTCCAAACAACCTCCTTGTGCACCCTCACGTCCCCCTTCATGTGAGTGGATCGCTCTTCTTGTGGAAGTTCCCCAATTGGCCTCATCGACCATTCTCCACCACCATCTTGCAATCGGTGACCATGTTCTCTTCCCAAAGAGCGTTGTGCCCAAGGTCCACTAGAAGAAGTGCCTTTACCATCTCCTCCGTTGGTGTTGTTATTTTTTCCTGATTAAGAAACTGATGCTGTGTCTTTTTCAGCCTCCTCTGCTTCCACTCCCACCTACGAGGCCACAAAAAGAATTTTTTCCAAGACTTCTTGCTTATCGGCTCTCATAACTTCTCTGATATGGGTTTGCTCTTCACGAACCTCCTCCATCCTTGATTTATTCTGCTCTCGCTCCTCCTGCTGGTCCGCTTGTATGGACTCAAGTGCAGCTTGGTGTACGTTTGAAGTCTGTCACACCCAGGTCAGCTTGCGTACGTCCGGACGATTTAGTCAAGTCTTCGAGCATCTTCTTAACTTTCTCGAATTGTGATGTGGTCATCGCCCCTTCTCCCGTTGAATCAGTCTGCTCTGATACCAAGATGTTATGAGCCTGTAGCTTTGCTGCAGACCTAGTAACTGGAACCGTCGTAAGTTGCTTAAAGACACTTAGAAAACAAAGAACGTAAAAGCTTAAACTTCCCTTAACCCTAGTCTCCCTTGAGAATAAGGTTAATGCTTGGAAGTTGATTCTTATTGATGTTGTAGAGATCTTTATATAGATCTCTATAAACCGACATAAGCAAAGACTAAAAGGAAAACTATCAAAACCTTACATATCATAAAAAGGAAACATTAAAACTAAGCCTTGGCCGTAATGGCCTTTCTTCTTTGATACGTGAGTCCATACTTCGTATCACAATCTTTGAATGTAAGATTCAATTTTGATGAGGTGTAGACATGGATTTGTTTACTATGTACATTTTCTGACAAGCATCTTTACAATAGATAGAGCATAAAGACATTTGACATGTCAAATTAGACCACAAAAGAATCCGTGAAACTTTGTATTAACATGCACCATTGATGCAATCCATCATTATCACACAAATGATAAATTAAAGAAGACCCATAAACATCACAAAATAACTATAGAGATCACATTCACATAGACATAATTGATGTACGTCACAAGAAAGAAACAATGGCTAATCACTCATGTGTCTTTCTAATAATCACCACCTTCTTCGTCGTCATCCTCTGCTCCTTCTGCACCAACTTCCTGATAATCTTTCTCGAGGGCAGCAAGATCCTCACGGGCCTCCGAGAATTCTCTATCTTCCAAACCTTCTCCTACGTACCAATGGACAAAGGCTCTTTTTGAATAGATGAGATCAAACTTGTGGTCTATGCGAGAGAAAACTTCCGCCACTGCAGTATTGTTGCTGATCATGCAAACCGCTCGTTGAACTTTCGCAAGGTCACCACCTGGAACAACTGAAGGCGGCTGGTAGTTTATTCCGCACTTGAATCCAGTTGGACACCTAAATTTTAATATGTCCAAATATCTGTAAAGGTGTAATAGAAGAAGATTTAAGAGGTAAAGAAACACTAGTCTGAGCTCTTACCGGTCAACAAACTGAATTGTGCGCTTGGTTTTGATGGTAGCTACGGTTGTATTGACATCCTTAGGCACAACATCACCACGATACATCAAACAGCAAGCCATGTACTTCCCATGCCTTGGGTCACATTTGGCCACCATGGAAGTCGTGATCTCAGGGACTGAGAACTGCTCATGGTAGGCCTTTGCAGATGAAATAACAGGTGCATAAGAGGAGAGCATAAAGTGGATCCGAGGGTAAGGTACAAGGTTGGTCTGGAACTCCGTGATTTCCACATTGATGGCACCGTCAAACCATAGAGAGGTTGTAAGAGAAGAGATGGTTTGGGAGATCAAGCGGTTCAGATTTGTGTATGTAGGCATCTCAATGTCTAAAGATCTCCTGCATATATCGTATATGGCTTCATTGTCCAACTGAACAACAACATCTGTGTGCTCGAGAAGAGAATGATTCGAAAGAACACTGTTGTATGGCTCCACAACTGCTGTAGAAACCTGAGACAAACAAAAAGAGTTTGAACGCGATATGTTCTGCCGTAAAACCCATATTTTGTTAAAAATCGAAAATGGAATTTTGTGGAAGTAGTACCTGAGGAGAAGGGTAGATGGTGAAACCGAGTTTAGATTTCTTTCCAAAATCTACGGACAGGCGTTCCAACAGTAAAGAACCTAAACCAGAACCTGTTCCACCCCCAACAGCATTAAACACCAAGAATCCTTGTAACCCTGTGCAATTGTCTGCCAATTTCCTCAGCCTTTCAATACAGGTGTCAACAATTTCCCTCCCAACTGCAATGATGGAACAAAATTTCAATACCATGATAATTAGCAGATGAACTAGTCATGGTCAAATATGTCGTGGTTTCTCGTCATAAGAAATACAAATGAAATGGTGAGCAAAATATAAGAGTATCTCCATCAAGGAATGTCATGAAAGTATCTTAAAACAAATTTTATTCTTAATTTTGAAAAAAAGTAAAATTAAGAACTTCTTAAGAAACTTTAATATTTCATAGGTCCATTAAAGGTTGTTAAATTTGAGGTTCTTAAAAATATTTTTGTTTGTAATTGTAAACTATTATGGTATTTTGTTTAAATTTATAACACATTTATACTTTTAGAAACTTAAAAATATTGCAATCAATAAAAGTTTAAACAAACATGGCATAAAAGCATTTTAAAAATAGATTACAAAATGATTAATTTTAATTTTGATTTGTGCCAAATTTTTTCCATATATGCTCAACCAAATCCGCTTTCAACCGATCATGTAGTTTTTTATCATGAACTTCATTTCGAATGGTCATCACATTTCCCATCATATTGGTGAGATTTGAAGGGATATCTGTAGAATGCGGACAATCAACTTGTGAAGTTCTGTTTGAGTCGTCTTGTGCAAATGAAGCCGTATCATACTGAGTATACCCATCACGTTCGTCTTCTACAATCATGTTGTGCAATATGATACATGCTTTCATTATGTTTCCAATTTTTACCTTATTCAACAAAAGAGCTGGGTTTTTGACTATGGCAAATCGAGCTTGCAAGACTCTAAAAGCACGCTCGAATAAGGATGCTTTCAAATATGTAGCAAATAAGGATGCTTTCGGATCTTGTGGAATTCGAATTTATTGAATAAAAGTAGCCCAGTCAGGATAAATACCATCGGTGAGATAGTAAGCCATATGATATTGTCGTCCGTTGACAATATATTTCACTCTGGGAGCTACACCATGTAATATGTCATCAAAAACTGGTGAGCGAGCGAGAATGTTGATATCGTTTAATGTACCTAGGGCTCCAAAAAATGCATGCCATATCCAGAAGTCTTGTGAAGCTACAGCCTCTAAAACAATTGTTGGGTTTCCAGATCCACGGGTATATTGACCTTTCCATGCAGTCGGGCAATTCTTCCACTCCCAATGCATACAATCAATGGAACCTATCATTCCAGGAAATCCGCGGTTCTCTCCAATATTGAGTAGTCGTTGAAGATCTTCTGTTGTGGGTCTGCGTAGGTACTCATATCCAAATAAATGAATGATTCCTTCAGTGAACTTTTCCAAACATAACAACGTAGTGCTTTCAGCAAGCCGGAGATATTCGTCAAATGAATCTCCTGCAACACCATATGCCATCATACGAATGGCTGCTATACACTTTTGTATTGCAGAGAGACCAAGCCTTCCGTGACCATTTCTTCTTTGTTCAAAGTATGGAACTTCAGTTGAGAGTCGTTCGACGATCCGCATGAACAAGGGTTTGTTCATTCTGAAATGGCGACGAAAGATTTTAGGAGAATATGTTGCATCTTCACGGAAATAATCATCCCATAAGCGTTGGTGACCCTCTTCACGTTTTCTTTCAATGTGGACTCGTTTCTTCTTCTCGGGTGCAAACTGATTCATTGCATGATCAAAACGATTCTCGAATGCTTGATCAAAATAATTGTCCATTGCATGATCAAAATACTCATCCATCATTTCTTCAATGTTCTTAGAAGAAGATGCCATCTTCTCTACACCAACTAGCTTAGGATTTTCAGCATAATAAATTGCAATCCGTGACCAAAAACTACCAAATTTTTGATCGACAGCAACAATTGGATCCTTGCTAGTGTTAAGCCAAGCACCGATGAGGACCACATCTTCTGTGTGTGACCACTTCCTTCTACGCTCCTTTGATTTCTTTTCACCTACAGGGCCCTCCTCAGCATCCGAATGGGTTTGAAGAGTGTGGCTTTCTTGTTTACTAGTTAAGAGGTCCATAAAACCTAGATCTTCACTAAATGGGTCCATAGGCAAGTTTCTGGGTTGTGTTTAAAAGAGGACCGAGAATAAAGAAGGATTGATGGTCTGTTTAGGTGTGTAAAGGAGAAGAAAGGTATGTGTTTAGCGGTTTCCAAACACATAATATATAACTAGAGGTGAGATGTAAGTGTATTTGGTTTTTAAATGTGACATAACAAGCAATTAATGACAACTACCAAACATTGAGTATAACCTAACACTAGACAATAAGTTTTTAACTGTGACAACAACCAACAATGCTTGTTTAATTGTGACATAACAAGCAATCAATCAAGTACAAACATTGAGTGTTTAAGTGTGACAATTACCTAACAGTTCTAGTTCAATTTAATGATACAAATTTATGATGCAAATAGCCGAAAGACCAAAAAGACAAAGAGACATACCGATTGAAGAGACCAAGGAGTTGAAATGTAGTATATATCCGTGTTTAGTTACCTTTAAGACCTCTACATCTTCTTCTAACAGCTTTGACTCGTTTGGATGGAATACACGTGACTAGCCTCCATCTAATATCACGCGAAGCAATCCATCCTGGTAGATTTAAAATATTTTCAATTAAAAGGCAAACACTTGAGACCTTGTCTAAAATGTAAATAAACCTACTGAGGTTAAACTACAGACCAGTGATGCTTGAAGAAGGCTGGTGACTACACGATCCCTCAATGGCTCCATTATGACACTACATAGCTGTCCAAGTTCCTGGTCAACGTAATTGGAAATTTAGCACTGTCGAGAAAAAAGCCTTTACTAAAATTCATTGATAGAGTATCGCCATAAAAATCTTAATATAATCAAGGAATTTCAAACTTCATTGACTTCTAGGAACCTAGTATTTAGATATCCTGAATCATGTTACCCGCACCTAGTTTTTGGTGGTTCAGACCTCATGTAAACTGTAAATGTCTCTGGCTCAGCTATAACATGTCGTGTCTAAGGGGAGATTTCTTACCGTATCAAGGAGCTCAATCCCCACACAAAGCAGCAGATTCATACGCATTTTTACAAAACCAACCAAGCTCTCCTATCTAAGAAACACAAGTTTGACCAATCATCATAGTAAAAATTCCTCTAAATTAATAATTTCAACAGTTCTAATTAGCTAATCAACATCGAAACCGGTTTTAATAATCAAACGTAATCTAAGCAAATCAAAGAACAAAATTGTAAAGACTTGTGGTTCGGATAAATGAATACCACAAATCTTGATAGGAGCCTCTTTCGCTCCTAGTAACCTCTTTATAACATCATCAACCACACTATCTTCCATCAAAAACTGGAGCCTCTTTCGCCGACCTCCAGTTTTGGAACTCTGTTTCCGATCAACGTGGTTCAGAATTGTCTTGATGAATGATATTACCGCTGGTGATTGTAGAAGGGAGAGATGAGAGCAGAACCAAAGATGATAGAAGAAGAAACCAGAGAAATCGAAGCCAATCCAAACCATTCTCTCTGAATTGCAAACTGAGAAAGAGAGAGAGAGAGCGATACAAACGAGAGTAAGAAAAAAAAATCATTTTTCTCCCCAGCCAATCAGATGTCGACACAACCTCGGTCCTTAGTTGCTCTAAAACATCTAACATAAGCATCGATCCTAAGGTAAATTTGTTTTTTTTTATTAATATGATTTATTTTTTAACTTAAGCAACTCTTAAGATATGGTTTATAACCTTTGATGGAGATACTCTAAGGTGATACATCGTTCATTGACAAAAAAATTAGGTGCACATGATACCCTACTAGTTAGATTATACACGAGCTTAGCACATATGTTTTCAGTTTAAAATCGCAAAGTTCGGTAGCCCCCGAAGGTGCATGAATCTAGCTTCCTTTAATAGAAGAACCTTCCAAAAATACTAAAAAAACCAGAGAGATGGAACATGTATATAACCAGTGTAATGGCCTCTAGCAAAGTTATTGGCTGCATCTTCTTTTCTAGAGATAAGTTGTTCAGGATGGAAGAGCTGTCTGTAAGTGCCGGTTCTTACTTCATCAATGACGGTTGGTTCAAGATCAAGAAATACAGCCCGAGGCACATGTTGGCCAGAGCTTGTCTCGCTAAAGAATGTGTTGAATGCATCATGACATACACCCACAGTGCTATCACTGCACAAAAAAAAAAAAAAAAAAAAAAAAAAAAAAAAAAAAAACCAAACAACCATATTCAAGTAAAACCCAATTATAAAAACATTCACTTTGTCAAAGTTTTATTGCAACCCCTAAATCAGTGCCATGTCAATAAGAAGAAAACAAATTTTCGAACCCATAAACAATCAAGACGGTCATAAACTATGGCGATGAATATAATTAGAACCTGGGCATGGTGCCATCGGGTTGGATACCATGTTCGAGACAATAAAGCTCCCAACAAGAATTTCCAACCTGAATACCAGCTTGTCTGATATGAATGCTAATGATCTCCCTCATGTTCGAAATTTTCTCAAGAGACTTGTTCTTCCTCTTTATCTGTGTCTCACGAGGAAGATGGTTGTTGTTGGGTCTCCCGCTTTTAAACGTGAAAAGAATAAAGCAGGAATGGACTGGAAGAACTTAAAAAGGGGCTGGCCCTGAAAAAGTCTGTTTCGCTGGAATTGCCTAATTAAAGAATTCACCAAATATAAGTGTATGTATGGCGATTCTTCGCTCGGATGGCGATTTTTGGGGCGATTTGGGATCTCTTCATCGTCCCCCTCCTTCTCCGATATGGAGTCTCCTTCCGACAGTCAATTACAGTTTATGTTGTTGCCTTGACGGTTTATCTCTGTTACAGTTATCTGTTAACAGTTACTTTCTTGCGGTTTTATCGATTGATAACCGTTGGGAAAAACCGCCATGGCCATCAACCTATATAAATCCATCTTCAGTCCTTCGAATTCTTACGCACCTTTGCTCAATCCTCTCTAATCGAAACATGAGTGACTACATTCGTAAGAAT
The DNA here is from genome assembly GCF_030686135.1 of Camelina sativa. Classification (NCBI taxonomy): domain Eukaryota; kingdom Viridiplantae; phylum Streptophyta; class Magnoliopsida; order Brassicales; family Brassicaceae; genus Camelina; species Camelina sativa. The sequence goes on along the minus strand of NC_141884.1, from coordinate 15,676,829 downwards.
CTGCAAAATTTAGACTTGGGCATCAATGACGCCCCAATTCCCCTCCCACCGGAGTTTTGTGTTCATGCGGCAAACTTAAACCGCTTTTCCCTGATTGTCACAGTTCTCAGTCCAAGGAAGCAAAATCTGAGAGCGATTGTCAATCAAATGCCTAAGATATGGGTATTTACCGAATCATGCCGTGGTCGTGTTCTTGGAAATGGAAAAGTGTTGTTTTTCTTCAAAACAGAGGAAAGCTTCAATCTAGTTCTGCGACGGGGACCATGGGCTTTCAACGACTGGATGGTGACGGTTCATCGATGGTATCCAAATATTTCGGATGAGGCGATGAAATACCCTTCTGGATCCAGGTGCGTGGAATTCCGGTACACCTACTAGCTTCTGCTATGGTCAACTACATTGGAACAAAGTTAGGACTGGTTGAGAATGTCGATTTCAACGAAAATGCAAACATGGTGGAGTTTGTGCGTATCTGTATCAACTGGAACAGCGATTTGCCGCTTCGTTTTCAGAGGAACTTTCAATTTGCTGGTGGTGAAAACACAATCCTCAAGTTTCATTATGAAAGACTCAAAAACTTTTGTCAGAAGTGTGGAGCGCTTACTCATGATGCCAGGGAATGCCCGTTGTCTTTTGACGACCCACCAAATGATAACCCTCCTCATGATGAACCACCAAATGATGATGACAATGACGATGGGGATGGAAATGATGATGATAAGTATTTACCACACCCAGACCATTTCCCAGAAAACCCTGATGGTGCATCCAATCCTATCAACCCCAATGTACCTGAGTAATACATTCCTGGTTTACAGACGATCCAACAGGACAGGGAGTTCATTATCAATGAATCCGATGATTCTTCCTCCCCAAGTGTCTTTGAAGACTCTGAACTCACTGCAGAACGACTACGTTACCTACTGGAAAAGTTCAAGAAAGGCAAACTCCAATAGGCTATGGTAAGTCCTCCTACTCTATCTCACCATGACTCCCTGTCTCCCATTGGCAATAAGCGAAAGAAGTCTGAACTGGAATCCTACTATCGTCACTGTGAGGAGTCCATGAGAGTCGTCTCCTGGAACTGTCAGGGCATCTGCTCGCCGCTGACTCAACAAAGATTAAAACGTTTATGTCGTATTTTAAAACCTAATGTAACTTAGGATATTATAACTACATAACTGAACCCCCTCAAGGTAGGAGTGGAGGTCTAGCTTTATTATGGTCTAATAATGTAATGTTATCTCCTTTGTATCAAGATGAACGCATCATTGATGTATCCATCCGTTATAATAACAAAGACTTCTATTTTTCTGGTGTTTATGGTAATCCTATTCAAAACAAACGTTATCTATTTTGGGATTACTTAGAACAACTAGAAGCTACTCGTTCTGGTCCATGGATAATTGCAGGAGACTTTAACGAGATCAGAAGCAACTTAGAGAAAGTTGGGGGACCTCCAAGAGAAGCATGGACATTTCGTAGATTTAATCATATGATAGCAACATGTGATCTAAATGACTTACAATCAACTGGTGATAGATTCTCCTGGGTTGGAGAACGTCGTAACTACACTATTAAGTGTTGTCTGGACAGAGTTATGGTCAACTCCGAATGGACCTCAAATTTTCCAACTGCAGAGTCTGAATTTTTGGAGTTTGGTGGTTTTGATCATAAACCAATTCTCACAACAATACAAAGACAACAACAAAACACAACGAACGCATTTCGCTTCGACAAAAGACTCATTGATATTGAAAATTTCTCTCATACGGTTGAACGAGGCTGGAATTGGTGCAAACAGAACTCTTACTACTCGATATGTGATCAAATAAGTAGTTGTCAACGTATGATGGCAAAACAAAAACATTCAGCAAACCTTAACTTGGCCAAACGTATTGCTTTTTATGAGAAGGAGCTAAACAGAGCTATGGAAAGCACAAGCAGGTCAATGCGAAGACATATACCGAGATTACAGGATGAGTTGAGTAGAGCTTACAGAGATGACGAATATTACTGGCAAACAAAGAGCAGAAACAAATTGATGCACTGTGGGGATCGAAACACAACCTTCTTCCATGCCTCCACAAAGAATAGATATGCAAGGAACTACATGAACACCATCAAAGACGAAGATCAAAGAATATACACGGATGAAAAAAGTATTGGAGACCAAGCACAAAAATATTTTACAAAAACCTATACCTCGAGTCGAATTCCAGTATCTACTATAGACTTTGGTGATTTCCCTGCAACTGTTACGCCAGCTATCAATGAGGACTTAACAAGAGAGTTCACTGACTCCGAAATTTACGTTGTTGTCTCACACATTGGCGATGATAGAGCTCCTGGACCAGACGGCCTTACTGCACGTTTTTACAAACAATATTGAAATATCATCGGACATGATGTGATCAAAGAGGTTCATGATTTTTTCGACTCATCATACATGAAGTCGAGCATTAATAACTCCAACATATGTCTAATACCAAAAACGACACAGCCAGAAACGTTTGTTGATTATAGACCCATAGCCCTGTGTAATGTATTATACAAAATAATCTCCAAATGTCTAGTAAATAGACTTAAAAACATCTGGACAATATAGTTTATGATACTTAAGCTGCATTCATACCAGGGCGGTTAGTAACAGACAACATCATGATAGCCCATGAGGTCATGCATTCTCTAAAATCCCGGAAGAGAGTTTCAAAATATTACATGGCCATCAAGACAGATGTTACGAAAGCTTACGACAGAGTAGAATGGGATTTCTTGGAGACAACAATGAAATTATTTGGCTTCTCAACAACATGGATTCAGTGGACTATGGCACCCGTTCGCTCTGTAAGTTACTCTGTTTTAATCAATGAAATTATTGAATGATAATAATCCCTAAACCAAACCTTCTTTCAAGCCTTGTTGATTCTTGAGTGTGTGAGGCCTATTTTTGGGATTGAGCTTGGTAGAAAGTGTTAGGTTTGAACTGACAAGAGTAAGACCTTGTGTAGTTCTAGTTTGCATTTTTCAAACTAGATAGGACTAGGTGGTTCACTTGTTGGGTTTGGGACTTAGCTGTTTTGAAAAGAAAAGAAAGAAAAGAGAAAGAATAAGGGTAGAGTCTTTAAGAGGAGATTGTGTTTAAGCAAAGTCTAGTGAAAGGATGGGAAGAAAAGTGTTGTTTAAGATGGTTCTAGTTATGAAAAGAAAAGAAAGAAAAGAAAAGTTTAGCAAAATGCTTATATGTCTTAAGAATAAGAAGAAAAGAGAACCATAGCAAATAAGTAAGAATCCCCCATCCCACTAGAAAGATCAAATAAGAAAGCATCTCCTAAGACTTGAAAACCAAAATAGAAAAGGGTTAAAGAGAAAAGAAGAAGTAAAGGGTAGCACTAGGATCATTTGGGTTTAGATTGCTAGGATAAACACTTTGGGTGCCTTTGGGTAGACAAGGTTTTATTCTTGTATGTGTCTAGGTGTTCTTACCTTTAGCATTCTTCTAAAGCTCAATCCATTTTCATGAGAGAACCTTTATATTGACAAGCCCCACTCTAAAAAGAGACCATCATTGTCTCAAAACCCTTTATTACCAAGCCAAATGAGTTTAAGCATTGCATAGAATTGATTCATGTTCTTGATTAATGAATGTTAAAGGAAATGGTTGATTTGAATGCATGTGGATAACTAAGGCTCAAATCAATAAAGGTTGTGATATGCTTGTCTAAAGTCTTTTATTCCAGCTCATTCAACTTGCATCATAGTACTAGTAACTTGGATATTAATTCTAGATGGTCTATTTGCAAGCTTTAGGAGCTGAGATCCCACTTTCAAACCTCACTTACCTTCTTATGTCTTGCTTATTTGCTTGCGGGCAAGCAAAGACTAAGTTTGGGGGTGTTGATGTTCATATATTTTACCTTCTTTTCCCTTAGTTTATTCACATCTTTTGCATCTTTTGCCATCCATTTAGGCCATTATTGTGTAGCTTTAGCACTAATCATGCATTAGAGTTTAGTTGCATTGCATTTGCATCTTTTCATGCATAAACAGGTGATTTTGGAGTTTAAGGAGCATGGAAGCAATGGAGAAGAGATGTGAAGCAATCATGAGGAAGAAACAAGGGAGTTAAGGCTGAAGAACCAAGGTCTAGAGTCCAACTCGACCGCACACTCGACCAGACACTCGACCGTGTGCTGAGGAGGACTCGACCGAGTGGAGATTGCACGAGAGAAGCCAGCTCGACCAGCCACTCGACCGAGCACTGGTCGAGTTGACCGAGCCGTTGACTACTTTGACTTTTTCTATTTTTAGGGCTTCCACTCCCCTCCTATATAAAGCCTTGTACCTGCAGCCACCAAAAGAGTCCAGCTTTTTAGATATTATCTAAACCTAGTTTTTACCCTTTTGGGAATTATTCCTTTTGCACTTTTATTTTTCTTAGATCTTGTACTTGAAAAAGACTAAATTCCTCAATATTTTTAGTTTCATAACTTTCTGAATATTGAGAATTTGAGTTTGATCCTTTGATTAATATTGAAGATCTTTGTTTCATCTTTCTAATAATGCAAGTTTCAATATTTTCTAGGTTTTTGACTTTGTTCATCATGTCTTGTTGTGAGTAGTCTTCTTAGGATCTTGAGGATGGTTAGGATGGATTGATCTTGTGGTTTGTGTGATTTGGTCAAGCTTGATTGTTGTAGATCTCTTCTAGGCTAGATGTTCTTAATGCTGATCCTGAACTGAGAGGTTAGGATCTGATTTCAAGCTCCTTAGCATCACACCAATGTTTAAGAAGCATAGATAAGGCTAGATCTAGAGCTTACCATTAGGCTTGCTAAGAGATTAGAGGTCTTGTTTGGTTTGAGATGTATTGCTTAATGCCTGCTTGTGTAGATTCTTTACTGTGTGAGAACAAGTCCAAAATTGCATAGGTTTGATTGTTTCTTGACCATGAGAGTGGGAGAAACTTGTCTTAGATTTATATGTCTAGAGGTTAGCTCAAAGTTTGCTTGAGATTTGTTGACCAAATTAGATAACCATAATGATTAGTTCAGCACATGAATCCATCCTCAGGACCTTCTTTGTTTATTGATTTTAAAGTCTTAATCATGTTGCTTGCTTGTTGATTGATTTGTATTTGCATTGCTCTGTTTTTATTGTATTGCTCTGTTTTCCGGATTTAGCCAACTCGACCTCTCACTCGACCTACACTCGGTCGAGTGCTTGCTCGAGTTCATCCCCAGAACTCTGGTTTATGATTTGCATTTCATTCCTGTTTCATTCCTGTTGCATACATTTAGTCTTCAGTTCATTGATTGTCTTGCATTAGTTCATTAATAGTAGTTTCTATTTCTGTTCTTGCTTCATTACTGTTTCAATCATTCAGTTTCATTTGCATTTAGTTCTTGGTTCTTGTAGTTTATTTTCTGCATTTTACATTTTCATCTTAGGATTGTTAGTGACAAGCAATCTTTACATTTGTCTTAACTTAGATTCATATGCACATCTTAACTGTTCACAAGCACTCATTTAGGATTGATACCTCTTGTACTGCAATAGCATAAGGGGAATTGAAACACCCATCCATCATTCCATTCATATCACCATTGCTTACATTCATCATCATTCACCACCATACAAATAAACTTGTTTCACTCGCCAACTCTTTTCTCAATCCGGTACGGTCCAATAAACCTTACCGCAAGCTTTCCCACTTTGCCAAAACGATACTTTCCTTTTTGTGGTGCAACCTTCAAATTCACCATGTCTCCAACTTCAAACTCCACTTCTCGCCTCTTACGGTCTGCGTACTTCTTCTGGCGATCTTGAGCTTTCTTCATGCTCTCACGAATAAACTTGATCTTCTCTGTTGTTTCATCAATCAACTTGTGATTGAAACTTGTCCGCTCTCCAACTTCTGTCCAACATAAAGGCGTTCTACACGGCCTTCCGTACATGGCTTCAAATGGCGACATGTCGGTACTCGAGTGATAACTATTGTTATACGCGAACTCCACCAATGGCAAATTCTTCTCCCAATCTGATGACCATTGTAACGCACATAGTCGGATCATGTCCTCTATGGTTCGAATAGTTCTCTCCGTTTGTCCGTCAGTCTCCAGGTGAAAAGAGGTGCTCATATGAACATCTGTTCCCAACGCCCTATGTAGATCCTGCCAGAATATTGACGCGAACTTCGGGTCGCGATCAGAGACGATGTTTGCTGGTACCCCATGCAACTTCAGAATCTCGTCTATATACTTCTCTGCCAAGACTGGCGCTTGATCTGTGCTTCTTACTGGAACCAAATGGGCTACTTTGGTTAAACGGTCAACCACTACCCATACTGCATCATTGATTCTCCCTTTTCTTATCGGTAGACCGGTAATGAAATCCATAGAGATAGAGTCCTATTTCCAAGTTGGTAAGGGCAAGTTGCGAAGCAATCCTGCTGGCACTTGATGCTCTACCTTGATTCGTTGACATGAATCACATTGGCTTACCCATTTTGCTACTGCTCTCTTCAGTCTAGGCCAATGATAGTACCTACGCACATCCTTATACATCTTGGTGCTCCCCGGGTGTATACTCAAAGCTGAGCTATGGGCAGCTCCTAATATCTCCTCTCGTAATCCGTTCCGGTCAGGTACGGTTACTCTCCCATTGAGAAGTAAAGTGTCATCATCAGCTAGATGATAACCACTAGCATTCGGTCCTTCTGAACTTTTCAACTCCTCGATGATCTTCTTCAGGTTCTCGTCCTTGGGTTGTTCTTCACGAATTCGATGTAGTAGGCTCGCTTGGGTTACAACTTGTAAACCCAACGGCTCACTAGATTCTCCTTCTAAGGCTAAAAGCCTTACCTTCTTCAATTCCTCGGCTAAAGACTCCACGTCTTTCTCGACATCAACTTGAGCTCTTCTTCGGCTTAGCGCATCTGCTACTACATTCGCTTTGCCTAGGTGATACTGAATCTTCAAATCGTAGTCGGCTACGAACTCCATCCATCTCCTCTGGCGCAAATTAAGGTCCGGTTGCGTGAACAAGTACTTAAGACTTTGGTGGTCTGTAAATACTTGAACAGCTTCTCCATACAAATATGATCTCCATATCCTTAATGCGAACACCACGGCTTCCATCTCCAGGTCATGTGTGGGGTAGTTCTCCTCATACTTCCTTAGCTGCCTAGATGCATAGGCAATCACCCTATCACCTTGCATCAATACACATCCAACTCCAACTCTTGATGCGTCTGTAAACACAGAATACAGTTGATTTGGCTCGGGCAGGGCTAACACTGGCGCGGTTGTCAGTGCTTCCTTTAACTTCCTGAAAGCCTCTTCACTCCATATAAATGGTACTCCTTTCCCGGTAAGTCGTGCCAAAGGCTTCGCGATAGTCGAAAACCCCTTTACAAACTTTCGGTAATAGCCTGCCAGGCCTAAGAAACTCCTAACTTCTGATGCGGTCGTTGGCTTCGGCCAATCCTGAATTGCGGCGATCTTTTCAGGGTCTGCGGACACACCATGCTCCGAAACTCGATGTCCTAAACACCCAATCTCCCTCTGCCAAAACTTGCACTTGCTAAACTTTGCGAATAGCTTCATGTCTCTTAACCTCTGCAAAACCTTCTTCAAATGCTCTGCGTGCTCCTGCGCACTACGCGAATATATCAGGATGTCATCGATGAATATTATCACGAATCGATCCAGGTAATCATGAAAAACTTCATTCATCAATCGCATGAATGCTGCCGGTGCATTGGTAAGTCCAAACGGCATCACCACGAACTCATACTGGCCATATCTTGTTTGAAACGCCGTCTTCATCACATCTTGTTCCGCAATTGAGATTTGATGATAGCCGGAGGCTAAATCAATCTTCGAAAACCAACTTGCTCCTCTCAGCTGGTCCAACAGCTCATCAATCCTTGGCAAAGGATACTTGTCCTTTATAGTTATGTTATTGATACCTCGGTAATCAATACATAATCGCATGCTTCCGTCCTTCTTCTTGACGAACAACAGTGGGGCTCCCCATGGCGACGAACTTGGTCGTATAAAACCCTTCTCCAACAAGTCTTCTAACTGAGTCTTGAGTTCAGCCAACTCGGCTGGTGCCATGCGAATGGTGCCTTAGCAATTGGGGTAGCTCCGGGCTCCAAATTTATGGTAAACGGATGGCTCCTAGGTGGAGGCAATCCTTCCAATGGCCTAAACACGTCCTCAAAGTCCTTGACTATAGCAATGTCCTCAACTTCCATGCCTTCCTTGTCATCTCCTCCCATGGCGGTCAGAGTGACTAATTAAACTTCATCCTCTTCAATCCATCTTCCAATCCTAGCTGCCGATGCGAAGTATGCCGTTTTACTTGGGCTGATCCCATTGAAAACTAGAGGGGTCCTTCCTCCATTTTCAAATATAACTCTGCTTCTGCTGCAGTCGATATGGGCTTGGTGTTCCGATAACCAATCCATTCCCAGAATAGCATCGAACCTATCCAATGGCATCACCAAAGGATTTACCGGGAGGTTCGTTTTTTGCAAGACTATCGACACTTCCTTAACCCATCTTCTTGTCTTCAGCGGTGGTTGATTACCAGCAGTGTAGACGTTGATGTTAACCTCTTCCTCCTCACACAAGTCTCCAAACTTGTCAACCACTTCGGGAGTCACAAAACTATTGGACGTTCCCGAATCGAACAGTACATGTGTGGGGTTACCACCAACAAGTAATGTTCCTAAAACGCAAAGCAAATATAACAAAATGCGATGCTAAAACTAACCACGCCAACACACAACAATCACTAACAATCACAAGAGAGTTAGAACCCAATCAAACCTGTTATAGGGCCCTTTGCGGCCTGTGGAGGTTTGGGTGGTTCTATTCCTAAAGCAAAAACATTTGCTGGGGTTGCTTGCTTCTTCGCTGGAGGTTCCTTCACTTGGTTCACTGCCTGGGCACGGTTCACAGTTTGGGCGTTCGGTTTGGCCGGCTTCGACGGACATGAGTTTGCATAATGTCCTAACTCGCCACAGTAGAAACACGTGACGGTTGACGGATTGTTACTCTTCGTTTCCTCAACAGTCGGACAAACGCGAGCGAAATGCCCAACTTGCCCGCACACATAGCATCCCCTCGGATCCATGTTGCTCACATTACGACCACCTTGGCTAACGTTCATCTTAACCTTCCCGCGGCCTGCGCCCCAATTCCGTCCAACTATTTGATTCACCTTCCGGGTGTTCACAATCTTAGTCTGCTGGACGGTTTCCTTCTTTTTATCCCTAGCTGCAATCTCCTTTTCTTTCTCGATCGCTTCCTCAACACTTACCGCTCTCTCTTCTACTTCCTCGACACTGCGGTACATCACCGCGTGCAACCTTCCTCTAATATCTAGCCTGAGTCCATTGAAGAATCTCCAGGCCATCGCTAGCTCGTCGTCATTTCCTTGATACAGGTACCTCCGGAGTCTCGTAAAAATTCTCCCATATGCTCGAACGGTCATTTCACCTTGTTCTAATTGCAAAAACTGACTCTCCAACCGATCGCGTGACTCTGGTGGAAAGTACTTCAGCTCGAACTCTTTCTTAAAGATTCCCCATGTTATCATCTGAAATCGATATCGCGAAACTACGGTATCCCACCATGCACGAGCATCTTCCTCCAAGAAATTAACCACTACGGTATCCCACCATGCACGAGCATCTTCCTCCAAGAAATCATGCACGAGCACGAAACTACGGTATCCCACCATGCGAGAACAAATCACGCCCTTCAGCCAGTCCCTTGGCGAGGTTCCCGACCACACGACATATCCTTCAGGCTTTGCAACCCTACGGACACGTGCGTTGGGCCGACTTGGACTAAGTCTATATCAGTACGACCCGCCCGATTTAAAAGAAAATACGAATACATTAAAACTTCATCAAGTTTCCACAACCGATTACACAAAATAGTTCACAAGGCTTAACGCCAAAGTTTGGTTCGCAAATAAACATACTTTGAATTTTACAATAGACACCAAAAAGAAAACCACTCCGGAGTCCTATCGTTCACCACACCCTCTAGTTCCCTCTAGGGTCACCTGCAGAACAACAATATTATCATAAGTGAGCTCAGGGTTCCTGCAGAGAAATAAATCCCAAACCCCAATTCCCCATTAACAATCAACATGCACGCAAACACAACAACATGCGAACATAAATAAGCAACATGCAAGAATAGATAGACAACATGCAGGCATAAGCCATTAACAAGCAAGTAAGCGATTAACATGCAAGCAAGCAAAACAACTTAACAACCATCAGAGATGACCTGCGGAAGCTAAGAAGCTAACAAAATCATTCTACCAAAAATCGCAACTACATGCAACAATATACAACAACATGCAATAACATGCAACAACAAAACTTGAAAAGAAACAGAAGTTTTTAACAAGTTTAATTTATCTGGGCCCGGCATGCATTCCTCTTCCCCAACCCCTCATGAATTCTCAAAACGCAACCACAAAGGCAGGCGTTTGGATATCAACCAAAATTACACCGTCATGTAAAATAGCCTCGGCCAGGGTAGCGAGCCCAGTAACGTCCGAGCTCTTCGTGACCAACCCTGCACACACACGAACATGGGTTGCATGTCGCGGCTGCATGTGGCACGGAATGGGAAGGATAGCCATACCAAATCTTAAAACACTTAGCCGGAATTTCTCGCGGACTAAAGCGCCTTAAGATCTCACCGAAATTTATACTTGAATTTATACGGTTCACAAAACGATAATTTTACAAGTATCTCAACCAAAACTCGCCTTTGTTACTAGATCATCTCGATCTAGCAACTAGCACAACCTCACCACGCATGCATTTAAACAAGAAAACATAAAAGAACTTCAAGTAAATGCATCTACATGCAACATGCAAAACCGCGCACTAGATGGATGTTTTTAACTCTCCATCTAAGCCGATGCAAATATGTGCCTGAACTCACAGTAAACCATCGACGAATGATCTCCGTTGATGAAGCTCTTCTCGCGGCAACTCGGATCTCTCTTTCGGTTAGAATAGATTTCCTTATCGATCTAACGTTGATGGTCTTGGTCGATAGTCTTCTCTTGCAACTTCTTCTTCTTCTCGCAAACACCTTCTTCTTCTCTCGATTTCTCTCAACTTACCCTTTCTTTCTTTCTGAGAAAATGAGAGGAATGAGAGCTTATTTATAGGGTGAATGGGCGGCGGAGACAGCCAATGAGAGTCACATGCACACTCCCTATTAGAGGGACTTCAACACTTGGAAGCTCCTTGATTAGCCACCTTGAATTCCACTTAAGCTTTCTCAATTTTTTAATCCTCCCACTAATGCTCCACTAAGACTTCTTGAATAAAATATTCACCCACTAACTTCCACTAACTTCTCTTGATTATAATATTAATCCACTTAGCTTCCTTGACTTAAGTGATTCTTGATGGGAAGACTTTTAACAACTTCGGTCGATCATCGTCGATCATCGGTAGCTCTCTCGGCAACTACCGGCATCCATCGGCAGCTTCCTTCGGGTACTCGACCCTTTCTCGGATACTCGGCGACTTCCTCGAGTACTCGATAACTTCCTCGAGTACTCGGTACTTTCCTCGAGTACTCGGTACTCTCGGCAATTCTTGGCGTCTACCGGACGATGCGTCTCGGACGGTACGGGCAGTACGTCTCGGACGACTCGGACAACTCTTGGTCCGTTACACTTTCCTCGGACTTCCCTTCATCAAATTTTCAGCTCTTCTTACTGCCTTCCTTTCTCGATCTTCTGGACTTGAATGGACGTCAAAACTTTATCCCTTGGTGAGGGTCACTACAGTGCCCGTGTGTGGCGGTCTTTTTAGACTTTGTGTGGCCTTTGTGGCGGGCTGTTTAGCCGTGTGTGGCCTTTGTGGCAGGCTGTTTAGCCATTGTGTGGCCTTTGTAGCGGGCTGTTTAGCCAATTGTGTGGCCTTTGTGGCCGGCTGTTTAGCCAGAATGTCTTGGTGACGGTCCTTCGGGACAGATGGTCTTTGTGACGGTCCTTCGGGACGAGTGGCCTTGGTGGCGGTTCTCTTTAGGACATTTTTTGGCCTTGGTGGCGGTCCTCTTTAGGACATTTGTTTGGCCTTGGTGGCGATCCTCTTTAGGACATTTGTTTGGCCTTGGTGGCGGTCTTCTTTAGGATGTTTTGTTTGGCCTTGGTGGCGATCCTCTTTAAGACATTTTGTTTGGCCTTGGTGGCGGCCCTTGTGGCATGTATATGATCCTTGTGTGGTCATGAGGTATTCCAGTAAGGGGATATGTGGTTGGTAGGACTTGTGATGTTTTACGTGAGCCACGAGAAGGAAACCTGGATAGGGATAGGACTCAGACGTGTTCAGAATTGTTTGCACGCGGCTCTTGGAGGACTTAGGTTCTCCTAGTACTGCATATTATGAGACTTTGTGGCTTGGGAGTATGGTTGGTATATTGACTTCGGACTACGGTCTGGAGGCGCGCTGTAGGGTGACGACCCGAGAGACGAGTTTAGATTTTTCCTTATATATTATGGCATGCGAGTTTAGGCCCGATGAGGAGCCAACATTTGGCATGCAGACTTAGGTCTGATGAGGAGCCAATAAGAACTTAAGGTCTAGGCCTATGAGTAAAGGAAAGTTCAAAAGTCGAGAGCAAATGACGCTTGGAGCGTGAGTCTATCGCCTAGAGGTGACCTTCTGTAGATCGGTCAGAGGAGTGCGGGCCGTGGAGACGGTTGCACGGGAGTCCTTGGCTGATGGTTGTTCGAGATTCGAGGACGAATCTAAATTGGTGGGGGCGAATTGTAACATCCGTGAACCAAAATCCCGGTTTGGGAGTTGCTTCGGTCGATGCAGATGTTGCATCGGTCGATGCAAGGTCGAGTTCCTGTGTTTTGACTTAAGTTAAACACTGCGTTTTGGGTAAGGGAAAACCCTTAAGCTCGGGTTTTGTCCCATTAGGCGTGTTTAGCCGCTTTTGAGAGAAACGAATGAGAAAGAGAAGTGTTCTTGGTGTTCTTGGTGATTCTTGGAGAATTAAGGCTGTTCCTGTAGAGATTTGTAGCTGGGATCATTGTAGGAGCTTCCTAGAAGCGTTTTTTCTTGTGTGTGGGTTCAGATTCGTCTTGGCAAAGGTAAGTGCAGGACCATGGCTTATCTAAGCTAGAGAACTCTCTAATCTGCTTGTTGTGTGATGTTAGACTTGTTAGATTGTTGCTATGGACGTTGGGAAGCTTTCTTGTGGCTTGGGATCGAGTTTTCGTGGTTGTAGGAACGAAGATCCAGCGAGAAGCTTTGGAGGAAAACAATGCTCGGCATTGCATCGGTCGATGCACCTTGTGTGTCGGTCGATGCATATGCGAGGACGGCGCGTAAACTCTAGGGTTTTCGTGTTATCTCGAGCATGCGTCGGTCGATGCAATGGGAGCATCAATCGATGCAAGTTAACCTTGCATCGGTCGATGCATATCTTGCGTCGGTCGATGCAACTTCCAACTGGTGTTGGTCGATGCATGTTGGTGTCGGTCGATGCAGTGTCCTGGTTTGTTATTGTTGATTGTTGATTGATGTTTGATGGTTAGAGATGACTCTATTGCTTGTGTGTATAGCCCAGTAGATGGGAGGATTGCCTTACTGAATGTTTATAAAATTCTCATGCATTGCAATATGTGTTTGTGGTGCTGGTAAAGGCAAAGTGCGATCGTGGAATCAAGGCAATGAAGAGGAGGCTGTTCTAGGGACTCGGTTTTATGTTGTCTGGCATTGCTAGGTTGCTAGAGTTGGGTCATTAGAACATTGCTAGGTTGCTGGTTCTATGATTTCTGTTATTTGGTTATTGGATATTGCTGATGTTATGAATATTGGTTATTATATTTATTGGATATTATTATTGAATATTGGTTGGTTATTTCCGTTGTTGAATGTGTTTGTGGTTAGGTGGCTAGTGGATATGGGACCACTAGTTGTAGTTTATTTATTATATTATAATTATTATTTATTTTTTTTAAAAAATGGTCGGTCCTTTCATTTTGGTATCAGAGCCCTTACGGTTCTAGGTTTGGGTTCACTAGGTTTCTGTTGAGGTGTTTGGGATTGCATGTCTTGATTGATTATGTGAGTTAGTCAATTGTGTGTGGCATGGAGTCCTAGAACATCCTCTTCGAGCCGACTGTGTGATTCCACAGTGAGTTTATGTTTCTGTGTTATAATAGAAATTGTTTGGTTAGCCTACTGTTCATGGTAGTGCAGATGGTTAGAGGTGATGTTGTGGGTGGTCGTGGTCGTGGACGCGGACGTGGTCGTGGACGTGGACGTGGTCGTGGTAGGGGCAGAGTCCCAGTGGTTAGTGAAACCGAGGACGAGACTGTGACAGCTGAGGGTGTTGGTGAGTCGCAGGGTGTTCCGGGGGATTCCGTGAGTGTGGCAGGAGGGAGCGGTGTTGATGCTCCAGTGGCCGGTAATGCTAGGGTCCCGGGTGTTTGAGTCCCAGCGGGTGGAGTCCCTGGTACTGAAATTGCGGCTATGCTAGCACAGGTGTTAGCGCTGTTACCACCAGTGGTACCGGCTCAGGCTCAAGTAGTGCCACCAGTGGTGGCGGAGGAGCGGCAGCCAGTGGTTGCGGATGTGGGAGCACATGGACGTTATTTGTCTATGCTCAAGGAGATGAAGGGTTTTTTCACTGAGAGGTTTTCGGGTGGTACAGATCCTACTGTTGCGGATGCGTGGAGGACGAGTGTGGAACGTAACATCCATACTCTGAGATGTCCTGAGGAGTTTTGGGAGGACATTGGGGTCTACTATTTGAGTGGTGATGCTGAGTTGTGGTGGAGATCAGTGGCTGCTAGGAGATTTCAGCGGGAGATGACTTGGGCTGACTTCGTCTTAGAGTTTAACCGCAAGTATTTTCCTAGAGAGGCATTGGATCGGTTTGAGGTGTAGTTCCTTCAGTTGTCTCAAGGGACACGGTCAGTGCGGGAGCTGGACTTGGAGTTCAGTCGACTTCTTTGTTATGGGGGTCAGGCTTTGGAGTCTGAGGAGGCTCAGATCAGGAGGTTTTTGAGAGCTCTACGTGATGATTTGAGAGTTCACTGTAGAGGGCGGAGTTATGCTACGCATGCAGAGCTGGTTGAGACTTCAGCAGAGATTGAGGAGGACATCCGGGCACAGTTAGTGGCGGTAGCTCCAGCAGTTCAGCCTAGTAAGGCTCCGCAGTAGGGTGGTTCTAGCAGGGGCGGTAGGCCTGCACAGGGAACAAAGAGGAGGTGGAAGGCTACGCAGAAGCCGAGTGGTGCGAGTTGCTTCGGTTGTGGGAGCAAGGATCACAGGGTTGCTAGTTGTCCCAAGAGGAGTGCTCCGACGGCAGGGCCTTGTGTATATTATCATTGTAGGGAGACAGTGCTCCGACGGCAGGGTCTTTTTGTCCCAAGTTGCAGCCGGCAGCAGTGGCAGCATTGCAGCAGGTGAAGCCTGGAGGTCAGCAGGTGGCACGGATTGAGAAGGCGCCACGAGTTTACACGACAGCAGAGACTGGCGGAACCAGTGCCGGGGCGATCACAGGTATATTTTCTGGTACTTAAACTTTGTGAATTGTAGTATGTTCATATTGTATATGTTTCCTGTGATAAAGTGTTAGGTTCTCAACACATGAGGTTTGTGTAGGGACCTTGTTGGTGGGCGGGTTTAAGTCCCATGTTATGTTTGATTCTGGAGCTTCTCATAGCTTCATTACTCCGGTGTGTGCAGAGAGTGCGGGGATCAGCGGGGATCCTGGAGAGCGTTCAGGAGTTGTCAGAGTTGCGGGAGGCGAGTTCCTGAGAGTGATTGGATGAGCTAGAGGAATTGATATTCAGATCGCAGGAGAGTCGTGGCCAGCGGATTTGCTTATTAGTCCAGTGGAGTTGTATGATGTCATTCTCGGGATGGATTGGTTGCATCGGCATATGGTGCATTTGGATTGCCATCGGGGTAGAGTGGAGTTTGAGCGTCCAGGAGGGAAGTTGGTGTTTCAATGTGTTAGACCGACTTCGGGGAGTCTCGTGATCTCAGCCATTCAGGTTGGGAAGATGATCGAGAAGGGCCGTGAGGCTTATTTGGTTACTATATCTATGCCAGAGTCAGTGGGGAAGTCTACGGTTAGCGGTATTCCAGTAGTGGAGGAGTTTGAGGATGTGTTTCAGTCTTTGCAGGAATTACCACCATCTCGGTCGGATCCTTTTACCATTGAACTGGAATCGGGGACGATGCCGTTATCCAAGGCTCCTTACAGAATGGCTCCAGGAGAGATAGCAGAGCTTAAGAAGCAGCTAGAGGATCTGTTGAGTAAGGGATTCATCCGTCCTAGTGTATCACCGTGGGGAGCACCGGTGTTGTTTGTGAAGAAGAAGGATGGGAGTTTCAGGTTGTGCATTGATTATTGGGGTTTGAACCGGGTCACTGTGAAGAACAAGTACCCTCTTCCTAGGATCGATGAGTTGTTGGATCAGTTGAGGGGTGCTACTTGGTTCTCCAAGGTAGATCTGGTGTCGGGTAATCATCAGATACCGATTGATGAGGCAGATGTGAGGAAGACGGCTTTCATGACGAGGTATGGGCATTATGAGTTTGTGGTGATGCTTTTCGGGTTGACTAACGCGCAAGCAGCGTTTATGAGATTGATTAACAGCGTGTTTCAGGAGTTTCTGTATGTGTCTGTCATCATT
This sequence comes from Camelina sativa, assembly GCF_030686135.1. Taxonomy (NCBI): domain Eukaryota; kingdom Viridiplantae; phylum Streptophyta; class Magnoliopsida; order Brassicales; family Brassicaceae; genus Camelina; species Camelina sativa. The sequence goes on along the minus strand of NC_141884.1, from coordinate 15,660,104 downwards.
TTCATCGATGATATCCTGGTTTATTCTAAGAGTCCTGAGGAGCATGCAGTGCATTTGAGGGCAGTTATGGAGAAGCTTCGGGAACAGAAGTTGTTTGCTAAGTTGAGCAACTGCAGTTTTTGGCAGCGTGAGATGGGCTTTCTGGGTCACATTGTTTCTGCAGAGGGGGTTTCTGTAGATCCAGAGAAGATTCAGGCTATCAGAGATTGGCCTAGACCGCAGAATGCCACAGAGATCAGGAGTTTTCTTGGTTTGGCAGGGTACTACAGGAGATTTGTGCAGGGGTTTGCGAGCAGAGTACGTCCTATGACTAAGTTGACAGGGAAGGATGTTCCTTTTGTTTGGTCAGAAGAGTGTGAGGAAGGCTTTGCAAGCCTGAAGGAGATGTTGACTACTGCGCCAGTGTTGGCTTTGCCTGAGCAGGGGGAACCCTATGTTGTTTATACAGATGCATCTAGAGTTGGTTTGGGGTGTGTTCTGATGCAGCATGGGAAGGTGATTGCCTACGCTTCGCGGCAGTTGCGGGTGCATGAAGGCAACTATCCTACTCATGATTTGGAGATGGGTGCAGTAGTTTTTGCCCAGAAGGTTTGGAGATCTTATCTTTATGGTGCAAAGGTACAGGTGTTTACAGATTATAAGAGTCTCAAGTATATATTCACTCAGCCTGAGTTGAATTTGAGGCAGAGGCGGTGGATGGAGCTTGTTGCAGATTATGATTTGGAGATGGCCTATCACCCTGGTAAGGCTAACACGGTTGTAGATGCTCTGAGTCGGAAGAGGGTAGCTTCGGCTCAGGAGCAGGAGATGGAGTCTCTGGTAGGGGAGATCAGTGCTTTGAGCTTGTGTGCTGTTTCACAGGAACCGTTGGGTTCGGAAGCAGTCAATAAAGCAGATCTTCTGAGTAGAGTGCGGTTGGCTTAGGAGAAGGATTTGGGGCTGGTGAATGCCTCTAAGGATGTGGATTCAAGGTATGAGGTCTCAGATAATGGTACTATCTTCGTGCCCGGTCGGGTTTGTGTGCCCAATGATGAGGAGTTGAGGCAGGAGATTCTGAGAGAGGCTCATGCGAGCAAGTTGTCTATTCATCCAGGAGCGACTAAGATGTACCATGATCTCAAGAGGTACTATCATTGGGTCGGGATGAAGAAGGATGTGGCTAGTTGGGTTTCGAGGTGTAATGTGTGTCAGCTAGTGAAGGCTGAGCACCAGGTTCCTGGCGGGTTACTGAAGAGTCTACCCATTCCTGAGTGGAAGTGGGATATGATCACTATGGATTTTGTGGTAGGATTGCCAGTGTCACGGACCTTTGATGCCATATGGGTCATTGTGGACCGGTTGACTAAGTCGGATGTCCTACATGCCTCAAGCAAATCTTCCCTAGACAATGAATCTCTTAAATCTTGCTAAAACACTCTCGTGATAGAAACAATCAGCCTTGGTCACTCCCCTACCCAACTCTCGTTGGAGAAACATGACCAAGCAGGCATTACAAACCGATTCATTATTTTCAATAAACTCCTTACACATCTAATCTCTTAAGCTAAGTGAGTAAATCTCTAGCATTGATTGATTCAACCATTTCAACAACATCTCTCGATGGCAAAACACCCTAGATCTATTCTAAACCTCTCGGTCTGAAAATAGCATTAAGAACACCAATCTAGAAAGGAATTTCTATAAAATAAATATTCAAGCTAAGACATCCTAACCGATCAAGAACACCTATTTGTCTATCCCATCTCTAGAAACTTTATTTCACTACTCATATCTCATGGTAAAAAGCATAGAGAGACAAATGAATGAAAATTGCATTGTATTGAAAATAAGATAAAAGTAGTAGAGTACATAATCGAAAACTAGAAAGAACAGCAAAAGAAACAAAATCGAATCCTAACAAAGTGGAAAAAGTGTTTGAGTCGCTCAATCTCTCTCTCAGAAGCTCTCGCTCTCTGTTCTGAGTGTCTGTGACGTGCTAGGGCGAGAAGAAGAAGAGGGGGGTTTATATATGGAAACCACTTTAACCTAGCTGCTCAGTCCTACCCGAGGGTCTGCTCGAGGCGGTGCACGAGGATCAAGTTGGGTAGTTCCTCGGGTAGGTCTTCGGGTTACTCTTCCTGCTCTTAGATCGTCTTTGATCGGGCTGAGGTTGAGACTGTTCTTCTTGCACAATCGCTCCTTCGAGTACATGCTCGGGTTTGACCTCGTTTTTCTCCATTTTAGGCTCTAAAGCACATCTTTACATCTGATAACAAGCTTTTCACCCACCCAGGGTATCAATTCCCTATGCAGTTGTAGTACAAAGGGTTATCAATCCAAATGGTTGTTATGCTAGCAGATAAGATATGATCAGAAACAAGCAAGTCAAGCCAAGCAATAATTAGGGTTTAATCTAACAATCCTAAAAGAAGCAAAAGTAAATAAAGAGGCAAGAACCACACGATCTAAGCACTCGATGCAAGCATTCGAGTACAGGATCGGGTAGAGTGATCGGACCAAGAAGTCAAGGATGAACAGCTCTAAGGTATACACGAAGCTGGTGATCGAGTACTAGTTCGGGTAAGGGATCGAGTTATGGAATAAATTTAAACAATAAAGTTAACACTAAAAAGAATAGCAAAAGAAATAAAAATGAATCCTAACAAAGTGGAAAAAATGTTTGAATCGCTCAGTCTCTCTCTCCGAAGCTCTCGCTCTCTGTTCTGAGTGTCTGTGGCGTGCTAGGGCGAGAGGAAGAAGAGGGGGGTTATATATGGAAACCCTTTTAACCTAGCTGCCCAGTCCTGCCCGAGGGTCTGCTCGATGCGGTGCACGAGGATAAGGTCAGGTTGTTCCTCGGGTAGGTCTTCGGGTTATTCTTCTTGCCTTTGGATCCTCTTTGATTGGGTTGAGGTTCGGACTGTTCTTCCTGCTCAATAGCTCCTTCAGGTACATGCTCGAATTTGACCTTGTTTTCCCCCATTTTAGGCTCTAAAGCACCTGTTTTCATCCAGAATGCACAAATGCAAGAATGCAGCACCCTAAATGGCCTAAATGCAAATTACTACAGTTAATGACCTAAAAATGCTACGGTTAGGGTATATATAATGCAAAATATGGACAAAAAAGGGTGTCTAAAACATGTAAGTTAGAGAGTTATCATCATCCAAAATGCACAAATGCAACAATATAGCACCCTAAAGCACCTGTTTGAGATGGATTTGGGGAGTTTAAAAAACACTTATACCCATTTTGTCCCTAAACAGGCTAAAACCAAAAACATTGCTTAGAAGCTTTAAACAGCTTTGTTAGTGTTTCTGGGGTTAAAATGTGTCTTAATCCAATACAAATAGTTAACTGTAAGAGTTTGAGATGGATTTGGAGAGTTTTCAAAACACTTATACCCATTTTGTCCCAAAAGAGGCTAAAACCGAGAAAACATTGCTTAGGAGCAGTAAACCGCTTTGTTAGTTTTTCTTGGGTTAAAATGTGTCTTAATCCAATGAAACTGACTAATTATAAGATTTTGAGATGGATTTGGAGAGTTTTAAAAAAACTTATACCCATTTTGTCTCGAAACAGACGAAAACCGAGAAAACAGGCTAAAACCCAGAAAACATTGCTGAGGAGCTGTAAATAGCTTTGTTAGTATTTCTAGGATTAAAGTGTATCTTAATCCAATGCAACTGACTAATTATAAGAGTTTGAGATGGATTTGGAAAGTTAAAAAAACACTTATACCCATTTTGTCCCAAAACAGGCTAAAACTGAGAAAAAATTGCTTAGAATCTGTAAACAGTTTTGTTAGCGTTTCTTGGGTTAACATGTGTCTTAATACAATGCAACTGACTAATTAAAAGAGTTTGAGATAGATTTGGAGAGTTTAAAAAACACTTATACCCATTTTGTCCCAAAACAGACTAAAACCGAGAAAACATTGCTTAGGAGCTGTAAACCGCTTTGTTAGTGTTTCTTGGGTTAAAATGTGTCTTAATCTAATGAAAATGACTAATTATAATAGTTTGAGATGGATTTAGAGAGTTTACAAAAAACTTATACCCATTTTGTCCCAAAACAGACGAAAACCGAGAAAACAGGCTAAAAACCGAGAAAACATTGCTTAGGAGCTGTAAACAGCTTTGTTAGTGTTTCTAGGGTTAAAATGTGTCTTAATCCAATGCAACTGACTAATTTAAGAGTTTGATATGGATTTGGAAAGTTAAAAAAACACTTATACCCATTTTGTCCCAAAAAAGGCTAAAACCACAAAACAGGCTAAAACTGAGAAAAAATTACTTAGAACTTGTAAACAGCTTTGTTAGTGTTTCTTGGGTTAAAATGTGTCTTAATACAATACAACTGACTAATTATAAGAGTTTGAGATAGATTTAGAGAGTTTAAAAAACACTTATACCCATTTTGTCCCAAAATAGACTAAAACTGAGAAAACAGACTAAAACCTAGAAAACATTGCTTAGGAGCTGTAAACAGTTTTGTTAGTGTTTCTAGGGTTAAAATATGTCTTAAGCCAATGCAACTGACTAATTATAAGAGTTTGAGATGGATTTAGATAATTTAAAAAACACTTATACCCATTTTGTCCCAAAACAGGCTAAAACCGACAAAACAGGCTAAAACTGAGAATAAATTGCTTAGAACCTGTAAACAGCTTTGTTAGCATTTCTAGGGTCAAAATGTGTCACAATACAATGCAACTGACTAATTATAAGAGTTTGAGATGGATCTCGAGAGTTTAAAAAACATTGATACCCAATTTATCCCAAAACAGGCTAAAACCGAATAAACAGCTTTGTTAGTGTTTCTAGGATCAAAAAAAGTGTCACAATCCAATGAAACTGACTAATTATAACAGTTTGAGATGGATTTGGAGAGTTTGAAAAAAACTTATACCCATTTTGTCCCAAAACAGGATAAAACCAAGAAAACATGCTAAAACCAAAAAAAAACATTGCTTAGAAGCTATAAACAGCATTGTTAGTATTTCTAGGGTTATAATGTGTCTTAATTCAATGCAACTGACTAATTATAGGTGTTAGAGATAGATTTGGAGAGTTTTTAAAATACTTATACCCATTTTGTCCCAAAACAGGCTAAAACCGAAAAACAGGCTAAAACCGAGAAAAAAATTGTTTAGAAGCTGTGAAAAGCTTTATTAGTGTTTCTAGGGTAAAAATGTATCACAATCCAATGCAACTGACTATTTAATTGTTACAGATGGATTTTGAGAGTTTAAAAAACACATATACCCATTTTGTCCAAAAACATGCTAAAACCGAGAAAACAAGCGAAAACTTTGAAAACATTGTTTACAAGCTTTAAACAGTTTTGTTAGTGTTTCTAAGGTCAAAATATGTCACAATCCAATGCATTTGACTAATTATAAGAGTTAGAGATTGATTAGATGTGTTTAGACGACACTTATAGCCATTTTATCCCAAAAGAGGCAAAAACCAAGAAAACAGCCTAAAACCTAGAAAACATTGCTTAGAAGCTGTAAACAGCTTTGTTTGTGTTTCTAGGGTCAAAATGTGTCACAATCCAATGCAAATTACTAATTATAAGAGTTTGAGATGGATTTGGAGAGTTTAGACAAAACTTATACCCATTTTGTCCCAAAACAGGCTAAAACCGAGAAAACATTGCTTAAAAGCTGTACATAGCTTTGTTAGTGTTTCTAGGGTTAAAATGTGTAACAATCCAATGCAACTGACTAATTATAAGAGTTTGAGATGGATTTGGAGAGTTTTGACAACACTTATACTCATTTTGTTATAGAACATGCTAAAACCGAGAAAACATTATTTGGAAGCAATAAACACTTTTGTAAGTGTTTTTAGGGTCAAAATGTGTCACAATCCAATGCATTTGACTAATTATAAGAGTTAGAGATGGATTAGGAGTGTTTAGACCACACTTAGACAACACTTATACAAAATTTTGGTAGGAAATTTGTTTTCCTACGAAATGTTTTATGAAAGTTCTTACCAACATTTTTAGTAGGAAATTCGTACCAATTTCATTTTCCCATGGAACATTTCTTACCAACTTTTTTTTTGTATAAAAACGGTGAATAACACATTTTCTAATTTTTTGTGCCATAAGAAATCATATGTTTTCTTGGATAAGACACATGTTATCTAAAGCCTGAAGACGTTCCTTTAAAATAAAAATTTAGATGAAATTCTAAATCTAAAATCTAAAGTTTACATTTTTTGTTTTCATTATTTTTCTTACATGTAAAGTTTTAAATTAATATTTAAAAAGAAGGTGCCATTATATTATAACTTTAGATACACAAATGATATGATTATGTTATCATCTTGTATTTAGTTTTGTACAAACTTTTTAGACCACAGGTTTTTATCAAATAAAAGGCTGTAGTTATTATGGGTTAATTCCGGCTAATATCTTGTGGGTAAAATTATGTTATGTTGAAGGACAACCACAGGCTAAGGAAAATAGTGGCAGAAAACGGAGGAAGAAAACAAAGTTTGGAAAAAGATTAGGCTTTTTTCGGACTACAAACTTCACTCGTCTTATCTTTTCTTCTCCTTACTCTCCATCGATGGCTTCTCTTATCTCTTTTTCTTCTCTCCCAAAACCAAAAGCCATAAGAAGTTCAATTTCAGCTCCTCAGACATTGACAATAATTGAGAGGCTTAAAGATAAATTCGGACGAAAGGGAATAAAATTCTCCGAATCAAACAACGTTCCTATGGTGGAGCTAAAGGTCAGAAATGGAAGTTCATTAAAGATGAGTCTATCAGACGCGCATGTGGTTTCATATAAGCCAAAGGTATACTGGAAAGACGAGGGATTGGAGGAAGTTCTTTACACAATTGACGGTGATGAGATTAGAGGTGGAGTAGGTGTTGTTATTGTAAACGGAAAAGAAGCTACCGGACCAAAAGGAGAGTCTTCAGTAATCTCAGGATATGAGTGGAGTGTCAAGGATACTGATTCAGACGCCATTGATGCTCTTCAGGTGATTGATTGATTCCCCCCCCCCCCCCCCCTCCCTCCCCAAATAAAAATATCAAATCTTACTGATGATATCTTTGTGAACATTCTCAGATCGAACTGTGCTGTACGGTCGGACATCTCGACATAACCTATATCGTCTCTTTGTACCCAGTAAGCATGGCTACAGCTCTGGTGGTGAAGAACAATGGACGAAAACCCGTTACCCTTAAACCGGGGATTATGAGTTACTTGAGATTCAAGAAACGGAGTGGGGCTGGAATTCAAGGACTAAAGGGATGCTCTTATTGCCCCAACCCTCCTTTGTCCTCGCCTTTTGAGCTCTTGTCTCCTTCAGAGGCAATGATGGTGGACTCGTCTGGGTGGTTTGCGTCGGAAGAAGCTGGGGAGAAGCCGGGGATTTGGGCAGTAGAAGATTCTGTGATTACACTTCTTGAGAAAAAGATGAGTAGAATATATGGTGCTCCTCCGGCTGAGAGATTAAAGGCCGTCTATCACACTCCACCTTCTAAATTTGAAACCATAGATCAGGTAAATCAACATAAATATATATGGTATGATATTTCATGCCACCGTCCGTTTCGGCATTTGGATGCAATCTGGATTGGAACCAATTACATTGCAGAAAAAGAAAAGTGTTTTGGATGAAAATCTGCTACCAAACTTATATATATAACCCGCGCAACGCGCACGATTATAATGTTTTTTTTACTAATGCGAACCATTAAATATAATTATAATTATTCAACATTAATAAACTAAATTCTATATAGATGTAAAATCTATTTTATTAAACGATATATAACTTATTGTTATAGAATATGTGTGAGTATACATCCTCTTCATGCAAACCATACACTAAGTGTCTTTTTAAATGCATTGCATGTAACACTTGTCCCCAAACTCTCCATCCATGTCTTTGTCTCCTCCCTCTATAAATAGGAGTAATGTAGAAGAGAAAAATGTGTAATGAGAAGTCTTATTGTCTCTCTAAGTCTCTCTCTACTTCCTGTAGCTTCTCTCTAGTTTCTCTCTAGCTTCCATACACTTATATCTCTAGATCTCTTCTCTTCTCATTTGATCATTCACATCTTGTTCATCTTGTTACCTCCAAGCTTATAGTTCACAACACGTTATCAGCACGATCGTCTCCCGATCCATCATCATTAGTTTGTAGTAACATTCAAGGTATGTAAGTTTGTTTAAATCCATTTTGATTTGATTAGTTTATATGCACATTACTATATGTATTATTTATAGAGTAAAAGTTTATTCATATTTTCCTGATCTAATGGTAGGCTCTGCCTCCTTGATCATTTAGATCTACATTCTTGATCATTATGGTAGGCTCTGCCTCCTTGATCATATGTTCAGATCTATATATTTTAATTATATGGAAGGCTATGCCTCCTAAAATGAGTGTTTTAATTTATGAATATATTATATAGTTTATAATTTTGTTTTATAGTTTATATTTATTGCTAAAACAAGATTTTACAAAATTATTTCATATAATTTTATATTTAACAAATTGTCTTATTATTTATAAAGTAATCATGTCAAACTTGGCAAAGCTTGAATTCGCCGCCCTTGATGTCTCTGGGAAAAATTATATGACATGGGCATTAGGTGTAAAATTCTATCTAAAGGGGAATGGACTTCTCAAAACCCTTGATCCGTCAAAAACGGGGTTAGAAGAGGAAAAACCAAGAACCATGATGTTCTTGCGTCACCATCTCCACGATGGTTTTAAAAAATGAATACATCACGAGAGAAAATCCTGCAGATCTCTGGATCGCGCTCAAGGATAGGTTTGATCACCAAAAGTATGTGATCTTACCAAAAACCAAACATGAATGACTAAACCTGAGGTTTCAGGATTACAAAAGTGTAAGTGAGTACAATTTCGCTTTGTTCGGAATCACTTCAAGGATGGCTCTCTGCAGAGAAGAAGTTTCCGATTATGATATGATCAAGAAAACATTCCAAACTTTCCATCCTTCAAATGTACTCCTGCAACAACAATATCGAGAAAGAGGGTATACTCGATATTCTGAATTGATGCAAGTTTTGCATGTTGCTGAACAAAATAATGAGCTCGTGATGATAAATCATCAAACTCGTCCAACTGGATCAGCTCCACTTTCAGAAGTGAATGTTGCTACATCCAGCTATTATAATAGGCAAGGACGAGGATGTGGATGCGGACGCGGTCAAGGTCGTGGTCATGGTCGTGGAGGAGGTCGTGGAGGAGGAAAAGGAAGAGGTTTCTCTCCTAATGACTTCAACGCAAGAAAAACCAACAAGCATCTTCAAATCAATAATGTTGGTCACGTTATAAAGAAACAAGGTGAAAGTACTAGTTACAGATGCGGCATGAAAGGCCATTGGTATCAGACCTGTCGTATTCCAAAACATTTGGCCGATCTGTACCAAGCATCCCAAAAGGGAAAAGAAAAGGATGTTGAGACCAACCTCATCTATGATAAAGCTGGACCTTCTTTCCATGGCCTAAACGATGAACCCTATCTTGATATAGCAGATTTTCTCGTTGATAATGAAAACGGAAAATCATGCGAATAAGGCCGATATGCCATGATATGCTTTCTCATCGTTTGATATGTACTTTTATAAAATGTCTTTTTGAATAGTAGTTTTATTGTAATATATAATAAGCCTTTTTTTTGTAAGACTTTTTCTTATTTCATTAATGTTTATTTTATAAAGATTTTATCTCAGAAAATGTCAAATTTTGAGATTGAGGATGGAGATATGTGTCTAGCAAACAACAATTGAGATGCGTAAGTATTATCACAAATACTTAGTGAGGCAATCCTCCCATCTCCTAGGCTATACACACAAGCAACTAAGGCCATACACAAGAAAACAACATAAAACAGCCAAAACAGACAGTTGGAACCAAAACTGCGTCCACAGACACCTGGTGTCGGTCGACACCACCACCAGACTGCACTATTCTTTAACGCATATTCCTTCCGTGACCTTAGTTGGTGTCGGTCAACACCGCAACTCTGCAACACCTCCGTTAACGATCTCGACCATCAATCGACCCTAAAACTCCACCACATCCACTCCCACGATGACACAACCAAGAACAGCCACATATAACAACACACACACCACAAAAGCACACAAAACAGAAAGGAATCAATCATACAATCACCATATCAATCACACAAACCCTAATTGCTCATATAATCCATGGTCATGCACACACCTTGATTTAGAAAGAGATTTGGGACTAACGAGACAAGGAACTACACCATATCAACCTCCCTGGCACCAACAATCACAAAACCTCCTACTCTCTTTGACAACCCCCAAAACAGATCCCTCATAAGGCTCCCTTTGCTCTTAGGATCAAACTCACAATCTCTATATCCTTCTCTTTCTCTCCCATAAGCGACAAACACAACTCGGCAAAGAAAATAGGTGTAACGCGCTGACTGCTATCTCTCAGTAGGCCCCATTTCCATTCCCAGTCCATGGACCCACTTTCCTTAATGGGCCTCATGTCCTCTAACTAGACCCATGAGCCCATCCATATCCGACGTTCGGTTTGCTACGTCTGGGAGGCTTTAAAGACTTCTTACCATCCCTACAAATCACCATGATCTTTTCCTGTGTTTTTTCTTCACTCGCACAGTTTTGACAGGCACTTCCTGGAAGGTCACCCATCCAGAGACTACTCCAGCTTAAGTACGCTTAACTCTAGAGTTTTCTCAGGATCCTTAACCAAAACGATAAGTGCACTTTGGTGACATAGGTGTCCAAATCAATACCTCTCTGCAATTTACTGAAACCAGGGTTTCACAATTCATGCCCACTAACATATTGCAACGTCCTCGTTGCGCACCAAGACCGTCACCCCCTGACTGTGTGAGTCCACCCGACTCCACACTTGTCTAGGGTCGTCTCTGATACCACTTGTAACGCCCGACCGCCACCTCTCAGTGGGTCCCATGTCTAATCCTAGTTCATGGGCCCACTTTCCTTAATGGGCCTCAGGTCCTCTCACTAGGCTTGTGAGCCCATCCATATCCGACAGTCAGTTTGCTACGTTTTGGACGCTTTAAAGACTTGTTACTGTCCCTAAAAATCACCACATGATCTTTCCCTGTATTTTGTTCTCACTCGCATTGTTTCGACAGTCATTTCAGAAGATCACCTATCGTGAGACTACTCCAGCTCAAGCACGCTTAACTCTAGAGTTCTCTCAGGACCCTTGACCGAAAAGATAAGTGCACTTAGGTAGCCAAATCAATTCTTTTAAACCTCTCCGCAAGTCTCTGAAACCGGGGTGTCACAATTCACCCCCACTAACAGATCGCAACGTCCTCGTTGCGCACCAAGACTGTCATTCCCTGATTGTGTGAGTCCACCCAACTCCACCCTTGTCTGGGGTCGGCTCTGATACCACTTGTAACGCCCGGACTGCCACATCTCAGTGGCCCCACGTCCAATCCCAGTCCATGGGCCCACCTTCCTTAATGGGCCTCACGTCCTCTTTCGACCCACACTTTAGATCTTTCTCTAACCCAAAACTGAACTCATCCCCTCTCTTCCTCTTACCACCATCGAGCTTCTGTCCCTCCTTTCCTCTCTATGGTGGCGACGACCATCGACTAGTGTCACGAAAAGACAATAAAAGTATATCGTTTTTAAAGGGACCGATAGGGTTTCCTTGGTTTAATTCGAATAAACCAGAATTTAGTTAAACCAAGAATTAATTAAATCCGTCCTCATTTAATTAATAACTCGACCAACTTAATAAACCAACTAAAATTAAACGGCTTCACTCCAATTCCTGACATACACACAAATTTTCCATGTTTTTTCTAGGACACGGGCGTTACAATTCTCACCCACTAATGAGGATTTGTCCTCAAATCCAGCAGCACAGCTCATTCCCAATAAACTTTATCCACAATTGATTCAACAAGAAGGTTCCTCTTAAACCTCTGCACGAACGTCCAGTTGCACTGAGACAACTCCAAAACCGCTCCTTTAAATGACGTACTGCCTACCAGTTAGTTAATTGCAAAATTCCAATAACCAACGAAACACCAAACCAAACGGAGAAATCCAGTCCAACTGCACCACCACTTCACCAGTGATCTGCCTCCTCAGGCCTGGCACCACTCGAGAACCATCTCGTGCTAAACCTCTACAACTTCAACCCTCGATTGCACTTTCAGCACTAGTGACCTCTCTCACAATCACTACAAAAATTCTCTTCAACAAATTCGCAATACGATCAACTCAGCCTAAGCTAAATTTGATTTCACAATAACAACATCCACTAGGCCTCCAGCCACACCGGCTCACATACCAATACCACATCAACCTCGCCCTCAGACCATTTCCTGATTTGTATACGAATATCTGACCTACTGGACTCAGGTTCTCCGACCACAGACTCTTCCCTGATGGAACACATATCCAACACCACAACCCAAATCACAAAGCAATGAAAACTTCATTTTCAATGGAGACATCATTGAGATGGCTTAACCTAAGATAGCCCTGCGCTCAACAATTCTTCACAGCGTATCATCCATACGGGCGTAATAAAACAGACAAGTACCATACATCCGCATGTTCTAATTAACCGTTTCGAACGCTTAGCGAGCCGCCATCTCAAACCACTTCACTCATCTCCCTAGAGCAAGTCTACCAACTCCTCAAATCTCACACCACCATCCTTTGAACAAGGAAACATGTGCTACCGTCACCACAGCCTGTATATCCCCTGACAAAACCGACAAAATATCAGCCAAGGACCTCCGGGCAACCATTACTACTGCCCACACATCCTCCGACCGAACTGGCCATCATCAACATAGGACACCCATACAACTGTCACCACGGTCCGCACATCCTCCAACTGATCTTCTGAGGTCTCCCTCTAGCCAATATACTTGTGCCCAAAACATTATTTGCTCTCAGCACATCACTTCCTCCGACCGCGCGTTGCAACCGACGAGACATTCCTGCTCGCTGTTAGACCCCCTACCTTCATCTACGACATCCAGGAAGTCACACACACTCCCCCTGCTCTCAGGTCGCAGCCTTCGAGTCATACCGGCTCACTGTCAGGCCCACTACCTTCAACTACGGTCTCCAGGAAATCTCACACGCTCCCCCCCCCCCACTCTAAGGTTGCAACCTTCGAGTCATACCGGCTCACTGCCAGCCCACAGCCTATAGCTACGGTATCCAGGGAGTCTCAAAACTCACTCTTGGGTTGTCACCATTAAGCGCGCTCTCGGATCGTCATCCGAAGCCACCATACAACTCCCATTCTCTGGACACAAAGTCCATCGAGCTATCGGTATCACATGAGTTGTTCAGGAATACACGTCCCTAGAAAAAACAAGTCTGAACGCCTTAAGCATATCTCCTGACCAAATCTACTTCTCATGGTTCGCGTTCAACGTCACAATGTCATACCATCCACCATATTCTCATCTCGGAATATCAACATGACCAACACCAGGCCACACCGTAAACATCCCTCTCTCAAGTTGTTTACATATGCACTTTCCAAAAATAGACAAGTTATAACTACTTATAAAACTTTCCATTTTTAGCACCCTATAACCAAAACTGAGATTGAACAATCTTAACCTCATGTGCCTCATGTATAACATCAACATGTCATACTTTCACTCAAAACATACCAAACGTCTACCGCAGATGTGTCTTTGGCGAACTCCCAAGTTCACACAGACAATAACAACATCTTGGCAAACTCACGAAGTTCACGTCAATGCAATCATGTCAAGCATGATTATCCAATATTTCGAGCAGTTCTTCGAACTTCCCGAAAACCTTGGCGGGTACACGACCCCCAAACATGTTGCCTAATCTGAACTCCCAAATGGAATGAATCAAACATCAATACATTCCTCCACACTCATGCCTTGACAATCTATAAGGTCTTAACATATCCCGCCTTGCAAAACTCCCACCTAACTTCCAGGGACACATACCTTTTTATACTTAGAAAACCAACTCAGTTCCCAAGGATAACAACAACACTAACTTGTATTGAAACTTATCATGCTTTGCGATTGTAACTATGGCAAGTTATTATGGGCATAACAGTTCTGTCCCAAAGACTCTCAAGTCTCCCAACAACTTAACACTAGCTTCTTCGCAAGCTCCATTAGTCAGCAAGAATACTCACAACCGCCCTACCGAACACACAAGATTCTTAAGGACGTTAACAAAACTGGCCTCAAACTCCCATCAATATACCGACCACCACGCGTAAGTTCTAATACTCAAAACTTCAACACTCGGCTTAATCACAGTCTCTTTATCTTTTTTCTACAACCCGTTCTTGCCCAAAAACTGTTGACTAGTCATCATAGTTGTAAGTACTTCCGAGAAGTCTTTTGATCGTCAACCAAGTCTGTGGCGAGAACACCTCACTCCCAATCTCTTGATCTCTTTGATCTCAACTCTCCAACCATACTTATGCTACTTGTTCTAATTAACTTATTCGCGTTCTCTGACTAGTCACATAGTCCATATATGAATTACTCAGTCTGGCTACTTCATCCCATGAAGTCTCCCTTACTTAACTTTCTGACAACTCATTTGCCTTTACCATTTCGCAGTAAAAATCTTCCAGAACAACTTTTCCTCAGTAGATTCTAGAATCACCTGACTACCATCTAGATTTCCTGTCAAACACTCCACTGAGTTTATGGTTTCCTTATCCGGACTCACTTGACCATTCTGACTCTAGGATGTTTGTGTTTTGACTAAACATTCTCTCTAGATCTTTTCCGGTAACGCAAGTTCCTTGAACTTCAAAAATCATTAGTGTGAATGTTAGATCTCCATCTAAGCATTCACAAAATTTCACCACAAATCAAAGCATTGCCACCCACATTACAACCAACTTGTACAAACCATTTACTTGAAATACTAGATATCCATCTAGACGCTTCATAAGATCACTTTCCGGTAACCATTGCCTTAACCAAAACTTCCATGGATATTCTCATTCACTTTAAATCGCCCCGATGAAATAAGTCTCCAACTTATCTTCTCGGAACTCCATCTTTGGATTACTACATGAAACATTTTCCTACTTGATCACTCATGGATCAATCATCTCAACAACACTTATGTTCTTTACCTTAACACTTATTGCATCTCTATGACATAGACAAGCCTATTTCCATTCAAGAACCTGTTCTAGAACCGTATACGCTATGATACCAAAATGAAACGAGTGCACCCGGATTAAAAATTCACCCCAACTAATAGATCGCAACGTCCTTGTTGTGCACCAAGACCGTCACCCCGTGAATGTGTCAGTCCACCCGACTCCACACTTGTCTAGGGTCGGCTCTGATACCACTTGTAACACCCCGACCGCCACATCTCAGTGGGCACCATGTTCAATCACATTCTATGGGCCCACCTTTCTTAATGGGCCTCACGTCCTCTCACTAGGCCTGTGAGCCTAACCATATCCGACAGTTGGTTTGGTACGTCCGAGAGGCTTTAAAGACTTGTTACCATTCCTACAAATCACCACATGATCTTTCCTTATGTTTCGTCCTCACTCACACAGTTCTGTCAATCGCTTCCCGGAAGGTCACCCATCCAGAGACTACCACAGTATAAGCACGCTTAACTCTAGAGTTCTCTCAGGACCCTTGACCGAAATGATAAGTGCAATTTGGTGTTCTTTTAAACCTCTCCGCATATCCCTGAAACCAGGGTGTCACAATAGGCTGCTCATGCCTTTTAAAACGAGACTTAGGGTTTCCAAACTCAAACAAAGCTAAACCGAGCAATTTCAAAACAAACCAAACAGCCACCAATTTAGTGGTGTCGAGCGACACCCACCCTAACCTAGGTTTAGGATGTTACAATTAGAATCGTTTCTATCCATAAAATTCATATTTAAACATCCAATATTATATTTTGACAGAAGAAATATTATGCTCACCTATATAATTTTGTTCACTTTAAAATGGGAAAAACGAGTTATTTCTCCCTGAGAACTATCATATCTAGCTAGATACAGCCCGAATTATGAACCTGACTCATATGTCTCCAAATCAAAGTTTGAAATCTAAATCAAAAAGCCAAATCTATATATATATATATATATATATATATATATATATATATATCATTAACTTTCCGACTCATGCGGTATACATTTAATTACATCATACATTTTGTGTTACTTCATATGCTTTGAGTTACGATAGATATTGCATTTTGACAGAAAATATTAAAATCTCCTTTTGGTTGCAAACTAACAAAATTATGTTTTTTCGTCAAAATTGTAGTGTTATGTTTTTTGCTAAAGTTGTAAGATTTCCTTTCATTATTTCGAACTTTTTGAGATTCCCTAGCAAACTTACAAACAACAAAATTAAAAAAAAAAAAAAAAAAAAACACAAATGTGCAAAAAAAAATATCATTAAGATTGCAAAATCAATTTGAGAAACAAACAACAATAGATGTTTTTTTGTTTGTGGAAGATGGATGTTACATCCAAATGCATAACTAACGAGATCACTGTTGAAGTTCATGAGCTTTGTATTCAAAATCAATTGGTAAAGACTCAACGTTTTTTTTTCGTCTGGTAAAGACTAAATATTTGAGTATGTTTCTTATACAATGTTGTTACTTTTGAGTGTGTATATATATATATATATATATATATATATATATATATATATATATTAATTATATCAATACTTTAATTGAAAATAATAATGTGCATCAACTTTTAATCTTTTACAAATATTTACACAATTATTAGATGTTATGATAGTAATATCCAATTTTATATTTATGTAATCTCTATTCATATTTTACTTTGATATTTTTTTTTTGTTGTATTTTTTTTTCTTTTTTGGTTTATATTTTCGTTTTAATTATAGTAAAAATATTACAAAAAGTGAGTTAATTGATGCATTAACTTTAGATTTTATGTTCCTTTGATGATGTGTATTAAATTGTTAAAATTGAAAATAAGAAATGATGAGGTGGAGGATGGAGAAGAGAAAAAAGCCAAATTTTTATATATATATATATATAGTTAGCTTTCCAACTCATGCGGTATACGTTTAATTACATCATACATTTTTTGTTACTTCATATGTTTCGATTTACGATAGATATTGCATTTTGAAAGAAAATATTAAAATCGCCTTTTGGTTGCAAAGTAGCTAAATTATGGTTTTTCGTAAAAATTGTACAATTATGTTTTATTGCTAACGTTGTAAGATTTCCTTTCACTATTTCGAACTTTTTGAGATTTCCTATTACAAAAAAAAAAAAACAAATGTGCAAAAAAATAACTTGTAGATTGAGAAAATCAATTTGAGAAACAAAGAACAATAGACTTTTTTTTGTTTTTGTGAAAGATGGATGTTACATCCAAATGCATAACTAACGAGATCACTGTTGAAGTTCATGAGCTTTGTATTTAAAATCAATTGGTAAAGACTAAATATTTGACTATGTTTCTTATACAATGTTGTTACTTTTGAATTTTTATTTATCTACGATGTCTTACAAAACTTTCAATTCAAAAAGTAATTTAATTAGCTATATATTTTATATATTATGTTGGATCTCACTTTTTGCGTAAGGCAGTTTTTCTAACACAAAATTTGAAATAAATCTGATTAGTTTAGAATTTGAATCTTGCAGGGAAGAGGATTGTTCTTCAGGATGATACGGATAGGGTTCGAAGAGATGTATGTGGGATCCCCAGGATCGATGTGGGACAAGTATGGGAAGCAACATTACTTCGTGTGCACAGGTCCAATGTCCATGCTCGTCCCTGTCGATGTGGCCTCCGGAGAGACATGGAGAGGAGCAATGGTAATCGAGCATGATAATTTGTAAATTTCAATTACTATACTTCTCTTCTTCATTATCTTTCTCTCTATCTTCTGTGCCAATTTTTTTTTTCTTTGTTTCAAAAATATGTTATGAGTATACTAGATCAATATACAGTGACAAACTTAGTAAAAAAATTGTAACACCTAGACCCGCCATACGGTCCGGTCAACGTGTTGACTTCTTTGTTTGGCCGAAAACCACAATCTCTAAAATTCAAATAATAAACAAATCTAACCTGAGAAAGATAAATAGAAAAGAGGGGTGAGTAATTAAATACTTAGTGATGAGGTCAACACTGCTCACAGAAATACAATGACAAAAATCTACTCAAATTTTAACAATCATTGCATAGCATAGAATTAGACTCCACATTCTTGACTTACATCCAACAAGCATAACATTTCACGAATATTCAACCTAGCGTCATCATAATATTTAAATCACATTTCTAATATCATCATAGTCAATCATATACACGATCATCAATATCGCTAAACCGAAATTCAAACAGCTTAACATGGCACGAGACAAATCCCATGTTCGTCCAATCGCCACGAGTCTCGAAACAAATCCCATATCTCATCTCATATCATCATACTACATAATCTCATCTCATATCATATACAATGTTGTTACATAATCTCATCTCATATCATCAGACAAATCCCCCCCCCCCCCCCCGCAACACATAATCTCATCTCATATCATCATACTACCAAGCATGTTAAACCAACTCATCCTATCATGTATCATATCCTCATACTATATCATTTTACATTATTGTGATACATTTAATCATCATAATAGCACACAATGGACATATCCAATCACATAGTTTCCAAGCCTACACAAGCAATTCATGAGAAATATGCTTAGAAGGTAACCAATGCATTTCCACAAATCCCGCCCAATAATTCATGAAATGCAACTAGCGATCTGAAACTGTGATTAGGAACGGCAACTGCACTCAAGAAACTTTCAGCAGAAGAAACACATTCAAAATCCAGATTAGGGTTTCTGTTTTTGACAGACAGAATAATTTCTTGTGCAGAAAGCAATCATTGTGGTGGTTAGGGCTTACCTTTTTCAGCGACTTTGTCGATTCAGGTGGCTTCCCTGACACCTCTTCTCTTAAAAACCACCGTTGATATCGTCTAAAATGCTATGGTGTTACCGGAAATATACTCAAAAAAACCCCAACTTGAATCTGAAATTTATTTGAAATATCTTCGGTTTTTTTTCTTGGAACAAATACAATGACTTTTCATCAACTTACGAGACTAATAGCGAATGGAATATACCTTTGTTCGGAAAAAAATTCAGCTTCTGTGGATCCCTTGCAGTGATATCTATCTAGGGACGTTAAAATCTCTATCAAGATCTTCTTGAGTTTATGGGAAATCAATCCACAAAACCCTTACTTGCATCAGTTTTCCTCCTTCATGAAATATCAGATTAGTCATTGATCCAAAACATAAACATACACTTGCCAAAGAAAACGACACGATAACACTAGGTTCTCCTTACCCAACATACCAGTGACGACGGAAGTCCAGCTTCGATCAGCGATGGTGACTAACGGTGTAGCTACGGTGGTGGTAGATGCCTTTGCTTCTCCAAAATTCTTCTTCTTTGCACTCTCACTCTTGCTCTCTATCTCTCTTGGCGGCCTAGACAAGATTTTGCTCTTTTTAAATGAAGAGGGAGATATTTACGCGGCCATACTCATGATTTACGATCAAACCCTTGTTTTCGAGAGTTTGCCCCAATTGGGCCTTTAATGTACTACAATTCACAATGGCCCATACATATAGGATTTGGGATGTTACAACTCTTCCCCTTAAACAGAATACGTTCACAAATTCAACATTCCACTGAATTAGGTTTTCTTTTTTAGATAGCTAGATGAATTAGTCATATCATTGACGGGAGAGAGGTGTAGATATTCAGGTGGCTGGGGAGTTGATGTCGGGAGATCTAGTTATCAGTCCAGTGAAGTTGTAAGATGTTATATTGGGCATAGATTGGTTGCGTCGGTAAAGAGTTCATTTGGATTTTCATTGGGGTCTAGATGTATTTGAGAAGCCTGGAGTGAGGAGTTTGGTTTATTAGGGAGTGAGACCGATTTCAGGGAGTCTGGTTATCTCAGCGGTGCATGTAGAGAATATGATAAGGAAGAGCAGGGTGGTGTACTTGGCTGTTATATCTAGGCCGAAGTCTGTAGGGCAGGCTTCTATGGGTGAGATCCTTGTGGATAGGGAGTTAGAGGATGTTTGTCAGTCATTGCAGGGGTTACCACCATCTCGGTCAGATCCCTTCGCGATTGAGTTGGAACCAGGGACAACACCATTGTCTAAGTCACCCTATAGGATGGTGTAATGACCCTCACCAAGAGTAAAAATCCAAATTTAAAATTTTAGAGAAAAAGACTCAAAAAGGACTCAGCCAGAAGGAGAAAGGAAAAATAAGAAGAATTGTCGAAGGGAAGACCGACGAAAAATCAACGAGTCAGGAGATGGCCGGAGATTGGTCGAAAAGAAAACCGAAGAAGAAGGCGGTTCGAGCCAAAAACCACTGAATGGCCAAAATGCGGTATGGAGGCATCGGACGTACACGAACCAGACGGACGAGGATGACCAAAGACGTTACAGACGCATCGGACGAACATGACCGAAGACGGATCGGACGTACCGAGAAGTGTCAAGACGCATCGAGAAATACCGAGAAGTACCAAGGCGTATCGAGAAATACCGAGGCATACCAAGGCGTATCGAGAAATACCGAGACACACTGAGGATTACCGAGAAGTGTCGAGACGTACCGAGAAGCGCCAAGGATTACCGAGAAGTGCCGAGACGCATCAAGGAGTACCGAGGCGTACCGAGAGTGCCGAGAAACTTGCGGTACTGCCGAGGATTTGCGGTATTGCCGAGAAACCATCGGACATAGCGGACTAAACCGAGGAATACCGGAAGCAGCCGACGATCGACGGACGCAACGCCGAGGAGCCGACAGCGTTCCGGATTTTGCGGCGTTTGTTGGCGGCACAACGAGGAGAGAATATTTTTATTCTCTAGAATCAACCAATCAATTTTCATGCAACCTTAAAAGTGTGATCATTGTGTTATTGAACCTTAAGAAGAAAGACACAATCATTGTGTTTTTAAAGAATTGGCCAATGGGAGATCAAGGAGTGGAAAAGTGGAAGACAAAGGAGATTCATCCCCCACAAATCGCCCAATACCATTACATGCAAGGAGGAGAGGAGATTCACTTGATCTTGTATAGCTTGCTCACCAAGTCGCCCAAAGGAGTGGAGGAGAAGTAAGAAATGTGTTCGACATGCATTGGAGGAGTGCACCGCCCATAAACCTCTATAAAAGGAGAAGATCACTTCTCAATTGTGACATTCTCTCAAACACAAAAGAAAGCTCAAAAATTCTCTAAGTATTGCTCTTCTAAATCGAGAGAGAGAGAGAGAGAGAGAGAGAGAGAGAGGGAGGGAGAGAGAGACGGAGTTGAGAGGCGAGACGCTGATCAAAGACAAGGCAAGACGCTGATCAAAAACGAGGCGAGACACGGTTTGAGACAAAGGAAGACGCTGTTCAGAGACGAAGCAGGCGCGAAGAGAGGTTGTCTGATCCATGGTGCCGTGAATCTCAAGACATCGATCCGCCGAAATCTCTGTGAGTTCTGTGGTAGTTTTGTGTGGGGTACGACATTGATCCTATGGACCGTGTGCGTACCTATTGCTTGCTGCATTTAGTCTAGGTTCATGTAGAACTAGGTAGATGTTGCATGCTTAATATGGTAGGATTTATGCTAGAATTCATGTTAAAACACATAGAATTATGCTAGGAATCACCATGCATGTGAGAATTGAGTAGAATTGAACCGCATATTTTCATGATAAATTTGATGCATTTTTAGCAATTTGGCTTGCTTAAAATTTGGACTAGGGAATTGCATGTTAGAGAGAGAACTGATAGATTTTTAACCGCAATAAATTCTTGCATAAAAATTGGTAGATCGGTTGCATTCATATAGAACAATCTAGGTTGCTTGAATTTTTATTCTTGTTGCTTGTTGATTGTTGCATATTTATTGCTTGATTTTCTTGCTTGCTTGCTTGATTTTCGTTGCTTGAATTGCGTGTAGTTTAGTACTAGATTCTTAGAGTTATTTTCCACTAACCCTTCGAATTTGTAGTACGCGTCTTAGCTAGTCTCCTGAATTATATTTGTTATTCTTCTTGAGTCGTAGGTAGGATAGAGTAGTCGATCTTCTGTTCCTCCTATTGTTGAATGTCTCGTGGAAGTTCTCAACGACCACTTACGCGAGACAATGTCGGCATCTAGCTAGCTACTAGAGCGACAGCTACTTGACGTCGTAGCATGGGGTGGTTCATGCAGGTTGCCTGTGTGGTATCTGCATGAACAGAGGAGAGGAGCGGAACAGATTATCGAGGGCCCATAGGTGAAAGAGTCTAGGGTAGTTGAATAATCCTTAATTATCTTAGTTGTCTTAGGTTATTGAGTAGGTGAAAGAGTCTAGGATAGTCGAGATTACCTTGTTCTATTCTAGTCGTCTTAGGTTGTCATGTAGGAGTAGAGAGTCTAAGTGTCGAGTCCAAGTCGAGCCTTGCGTGAACTAACCCTCTTTGCTTGCTTGTTGTTATTTGCTTCCGCTATCGTTTCTGTTGCGTTTGCTTTGATTGATTTGCTTGCTTGTTTCCTTGATTGTTGGGGTAGTTGGGTTGGGGAAAAGTAGAATGCATATCTAGGTTGGGGTACCCAGGCTCACTGAGTAATATTAGATTACTAATAATAATATTTTGTCTCGCAGGTAGTCTAGGTGGAGTCTAGTGCTGTGGCAAACTTAGGGTACCGGATAGGGCTTGTTTTCATGTGTTTTCCCTATATTTTCAAAGATGTATTCTATGAATTATCCGACTACTTACGTGTATTGCTTGATAAACTATTTTCAATGTAATAATTATTAAGTAATATAATCGGTTTTCAAGAAAACATGGCAAGTTGCATTTGATACATTGGCCTTGTCCGAGCCAACACAAACCGCCAGGGCCGCGAGGGTTGCAAAGCCTAAGCGAACCTCGGCCTCGGGCGGAGTCGCATCCAGGAGGACTGGTCGGGAAACTGCAGCTTCCGTCCCTTGACCGGACCACCAGGGTGTGGTTCCCATATGTAGCGTTCCGCGGGCCGTCCGTGCTCTTGTCCAGGGCTTAGGACCAGTACGGGGCGTTACAAGAGCGTGGTATCAGAGCGGTGTTTTCGAACCCGCGTGCACTCGTGAAACAAGTTTTTATTGTGTGTGGTGAATGATGGTGGATGTATGCAATGATGATATATGAATGGAATGGGTGTTTCAATTCCCCTTATGCTATTGCAGTACAAGAGGTATCAATCCTAAATGAGTGTTTGTGAACAGATAAGATGTGCATATGAATCTAAGTTAAGACAAATGTAATGATTGTTTGTCACTAACAATCCTAAGATGGAAATGTAAAGATGCTGAAAGTAAACTACAAGAACTAAGAACTAAATGCAAATGAAACAAAATGATTATGAACTTAGAACAGAAATAGAAACTGTAAAACACTAAATAGGAACTAATGCAAGACAAGTAATGAACTAGATGCTAAGTGAATGCAATGGAAACAAAACAGGAATGAAACAGGAATGAAACAAGACAAGCACAAATCATAAACAAGAAATCTGGGGATGAGCTCGAGCAAGCACTCGACCGAGTGTAGGTCGAGTGGGGGGTCGAGCTGGTTGAATCCGGAAAACAGAGCAACACAACAAAAACAGAGCAATACTAAAACCAATCAAACAACAAGCAAGCTACTAGATTAAGACTTAGAAATCAATAAACAAAGAAGGTTCCTGAGGATGGATTCATGGGAAGAACTAATCATTGTGGTTATCTAACTTGGTCAACAAATCTCAAGCAAACTTTAAGCTAATCTGTAGACATATAAATCTAAGACAAGTTTCTCCCACTCTCATGGTCAAGAAACAATCAAACCTATGCAATTCTAGACTTGTTCTCACACAGTAGAGAATCTACACAAGCAGGCATTAAGCAATACATCTCAAACCAAACAAGACCTCTAATCTCTTAGCAAGCCTAATGGTAAGCTCTAGATATAGCCTTATCTATGCTCCTTAAACATTGGTGTGATGCTAAGGAGCTTGAAATCAGATCCTAACCTCTCAGTTCAAGATCAGCCTTAAGAACATCTAGCCTAGAAGAGATCTACAACAATCAAGCTTGACCAAATCACATAAACCACAAGATGAATCCTTCCTAACCCATCCTCAAGATCCTAAGAAGACTACTCACAACAAGACATGATGAAACAAATCAAAAATGCAGAAAATATTGAAACTTGCATTATTAGAAAGATAAAACTGAGATCTTTAATATTAATCAAAGAACCAAACTCAAATTCTTAATATCTTGAAAGTTATTGAACCAACAAAATATGAGAATCTAAGAGTTTTCTTAAAGAAGTACAAAATCTAATACAATGCAAAAGGAATAATGCTAAAAAAGGTAAAAACTAGGTTTTTGGGAATATCTAAAAGTCTGGACGCTTTGGTGGCTGCAGGTACAAGGTCTTATATAGTGGGGAAGTGGAAGCCCTATAAATAGAAAAAGTCAAAGCGGTCAACGGCTTGGTCAACTTGACCTGTGCTCGGTCAAGCTAGGGGTCGAGCTGGCTTCTCACGTGCAATCTCCACTCGGTCGAGTCCTCCTCAGCACACGGTCGAGTGTCTGGTCGAATGTGCGGTCGAGTTGGACTCTGGACCTTGGTTCTTCAGCCTTAACTCCCTTGTTTCCTCCTCAAGATTGCTTCACATCTCTTCTCCATTGCTTCCATGCTCCTTGAGCTCCAAAATCACCTGTTTATGCATGAAAAGATGCAAATGCAATGCAACTAAACCCTAATGCATGATTAGTGCTAAAGCTACACAATAATGGCCTAAATGGATAGAAAATGATGCAAAAGATGTGAATAAACTAAGGGAAAACAAGGTAAAATATATAAACATCAACACCCCCAAACTTAGTATTTGCTTGCCCTCAAGCAAATAATCAAAGACATAAGAAGGTGAGTGAGGTTTGAAAGTGGGATCTCAGCTCCTTAAGCTTGCAAATAGACCATCTAGTATCAATGTCCAAGTTACTAATACTATGATACAAGTTGAATGAGCTGGAATTTAAAGACTTTAGACAAGCATATCACAACCTTTACTGATTTGAGCCTAAGACATCCACATGCATTCAAATCAACTATTTCCTTTAACATTCATTAAACAAGAACATAAATCAACTCTATGCAATGCTTAAACTCATTTGGCTTGGTAATAAAGGGTTTTGAGACAATGATGGTCTCTTTTTTTAGAGTGGGGCTTATCAATATCAAGGTTCTCTCATGAAAATGGATTGAGCTTTAGAAGAATGCTAAAGGTAAGAACACCTAAACTCATACAAGAATAAAACCTTGTCTACCCAAAGGTACCCAAAGTGTTTATCCTAGCAATCTAAACCCTTATGATCCTAGTGCTACCCTTTGTTTCTTCTTTTCTCTTTAACCCTTTTCTCTTTTGGTTTTCAAGTCTTAGGAGATGTTTCTTATTTGATCTTTCTAGTGGAATGGGGGATTCTTTCTTATTGCTATGGTTCTCTTTTCTTCTTATTCTTAAGACATAAAAGCATTTTGCTAGACTTTTCTTTTCTTTCTTTTCTTTTTCTTAACTAGAACCATCTTAATCAACACTTTACTTCCCATCCTTTCACTTAGACTTTACTTAAACACAATCTCCTCTTAAAGACTCTACCCTTTTTCTTTCTCTTTTCTTTCTTTTCTTTTCAAAACAACCAAGTCCCAAACCCAACAAGTGAACCACCTAGTCCTATCTAGTTTGAAAAATGCAAACTAGAACTACACAAGGTCTTACTCTTGTCAGTTCAAACCTAACACTTTCTACCAAGCCCAATCCCAAAAATAGGCCTCACACACTCAAGAACAAACAAGGCTTGAAAGAAGGTTTGGTTTAGGGGTAGGGGAACTGATCTTAATGATTTAATCAGCTACTTGGATCAACAAGAGTGGTAAAAAGGAGAAAGATGATCCAAGTATGTATATGGTATCCATGAGTTTAAAGCAATGCACAAATTGATAATTAAAAGTCAATATTAGGTTCTTATAAAATAGGAAATGGTTTCAAATCACAACATGCTTCAATTTAGATCAAATGCAATGCAAGAATTCAAGCTTTGTTCAATCTTATGCTTCCTACTACTCAACTAGCATCAAAGTACTAATAACTTGGGCATTGATCCTAGTCTAGTGAATAGGCTAGCTAACAAGGAAATACTCATCATAGATCCCTAATGCAAATATTATACAATTCTACATGAAACATGCTAAACAAGATCCTAATATGCAATGCAAACTACATGAACACTCTTTTTTTATGAAGAGTTTTTCAAAAATTTTCAAATTTTTATGGTTTTTCTATGCCTTAGATGCTAATGCAAGTGCTAACATGATGATGATAAAAATTTGAAATAAGAACACAAAACACAACATCAAATGCTATCTCAAACCCTCCCCCAAACTTAAATCACACAGTCCCCTGTGTGAAAAAGTTGTGAGAGGATTCAAGATTTAAACACAACACAAAACACAATATGAAATGCAATGGTATAAACAATGCTAAGGTGATAGTGGTACCTTAGGGATTGTGGAAGAAGTTGTCCACATCCATCTGCATGCTATCATAGGAGTAGTTGGGGTCAGGCTGGTGGCTTGGAGAAGGACTTTGGGGCAGCTCGACAATGCCAATCGACCTTGACTCGGTCGAGTACGTGTCCGAGTGGGTAGGTCGAGCTAGACTGCGAGTGTCCAAATGATGGGCTTGCTGCTGGCAGAACTGCTGGTAGAGAGCTGGATCCATGTAGTATTGAGGTGGGATGGGAGGGTATAATGGATAACCTGGATAAGCAGCTGGAGGTGGTAAGCCATAGGGTGATCTGGGAAGGTGCTCGGCCGAGTGCATCGGAGGTGCTCGGTCGAGTGCGTGCTCGAGTGACCCGGTCGAGTGCCTCGAAAACTGATGTTCGCGGGTACTTGAGCTCCTCTTCCTCAGATTTGGCTCATACATTGAAGCCCTAGCTGGTTCCACAGGATTCGCAACCCTTGAAAGTGCTCTAGTTGAGCTACTTCTCCTCAAAGGACTTGAATGTTGGCTAGGAGATGAGTTTCCACTCTTCAGCTCAGCAATCTCCTTCTTCAAGCCTTTGATAGACTTAGCCATGTTGGTCACCTTCTTCTTCAGCTTATCAAATCTCTTTCCATGCCACTTACCCCATTTTTGCAAAAGAGTTAACCTCTTGGCATTCTCCCTCACTCCTCTACTATCTCTTGGGTTGGGCTCATAATCTTCAAAGTAGAACTGCTCCTCTCCATCAGCTACATGTGCATTCCTAGCTTCCTCAACTCTATGTTGAATCACTCCATCAAACCAATGCTCCTCAGCTGGCCAAAAATCAATGTTGGCCCCTTCTTGAATAGTGGTGAGCTCTTGGTTAGGCAATATGAATTGCTTTTTCCCAAGTGTTGGAAGCTCAAAGTTGAATATGTGGTTCCCTTGATGCTTCTTCTTGGCTAGGATGAGAGTAGAAGTGAGGTAGCTTGAGTCAATCCACCTTGGTGAGACACTTTCTCCTCTAAGTTGAACTCTAGCAGCTTGTAGGATTGGAGTGATGATGCCTTCAATGGTAAGTGCTCCTCTTGACCCTTTGGTCTCCAACTTCCCTACCCAACTTCTCAATTGGGTCATGTGGTCAATGAGCACCATTCCTAGGTCAGTCTCCATTGTGCTCCCAAGGATGATGGTACCATTCCTTGCTTGAAAGATCACTCCATTAAGAGCCAAGTCAATCATCTTTAGCTCCCCCTCATTGATGTTCCCAGTTTCCTTCCTTGCAAAGAATGTATTTGCAAGAGCTTTGTGGAAATACCTTAGGACTGGGCTTCTTATCCTAGAGCTCTTGGAGTTGGAGGATGAGTAGTACTTGTTATCTCCAATGGTTTCCCACACAGCATACAACTCATCTCTTGGAACCATCAAACTCCTATTGCTCCCAACCTCAAAACCAAACACATTTGCTACCTCTTTCATTGAAAGCTCATTCTTCTTTCCTTTGATAGTGAAAGAGATGTGACCAGCTCCATGTTCAGCAGTCTTCCTTGCATATGTGTGCAGCTTGACAGTAGCTAGGAACTCACAGCTTTCCTCCTTGTAGCCTTCCATGCACAGCCCCATGAACTTGGTGAGATTGCTCTTCTCAAAGAGGTATTCCACATCCTCATCAATGGCAAGCTTCTCCATGGTCTCCTTGTGAGGATACCTAGTTCCCAAGAACTCCATCTTCATGAATGCATCATAAATCTGCCTCTTTGACAGCCCACAAGACTCAGCTTCTCCATCATCCATCAATTCTTCTTCTTCACTCTCCTCCTCACTTTCACTTTCAATCTCTTCTTGCTCAACTTCAACAGCTGGCCTCTTCCCTTGGCCTTGTGTTTCCTCATAAACTCATTGAGAGTAGGCTCTCTTTCCTCCTCACTTTCAGTCCTTTCAGGATCTTCCTCAACAGAGTCTCTCCTTGGATGCGGCATCTGGCTCGACCGACTGCTCGACCCGGCACTCGGTCGAGTGGTCGATCGAGTGGTCCGTCAAGTGACTCTCCCAGCTTCACCTCTTGATTCAAGGTCAGCATCACGACGTTCCATGGAGCTTGCAGCGGTTCGGTGAGACTTCTTGGTGATCTTGGAAGACATTTTCAAAAGAAACATTCAAATTTGAAATGGGAATCTTTGACTTGCTTTTGACTGTAGCTCGATCCCACACTCGACCAACACGTGGTCGAGCTCCTTGACCAATTTTGAATTTTCAAAATTTTTCTCCTTGTTCTTCCCTCCACTCGATCGTCCTAACGGTTTGAAGATGAAATGGACTTTAATTCATACCCAGCTCGGCCGAGTACCTCTCGTGGACTGGTCGAGTGGGCCTGCGAGTCTTCTTCTCCAAGTCCACATCTCTCCTTAACCAACTACATTCTCACCTAAAGCCTGTCCAACAAAAAACATAAAAGAAAACACATCAAAACTACTAAGAATTTAAACCATATTTACAAAGGATACCTTAGGGACTTCCTCCCTAGTGAGCTTGTTTAAAGTCACTAAGCTTGACTTTGGTTTCCTTCTTAACTTTGGTTTAGATACCAAGGAGGTGATGAAATCCTCCCTGGAACCTCTTGGTCACTGTGAAGTTGATCCTTGATCACCTCACCCTTACCACTCAAACCATATTTCTTCTTAAATTTGAGCCTAGGTCTTGCTTTCCTCAAAGACCTCTTGTTCAGTTTGACCTTGAGATCCTCAACCATACTAGATAGCTCTTGAACTGACCTCTTAAGCTCCTCAACAGAATCCTCTTGAAGTGGGAGCTCAGCCTTAGGGTCTCCTTCATCCTTGAAATCCTCATGATCAACTTTCTCCTTGATAGTGAAGGGTTGATCATCAATGGTAGGCAGGTTGGTTGGGTTATAGATGTTGAACTTCATGACTGTATCCTCAGCAATGTTCAAGGTCACAAGACCTTCTCTAACATCTATTACTGCTCCAACAGTGGCTAAAAATGGCCTCCCTAACAAGATTGGATCTTCAGGCTCCTTGTCCATCTCTATTACCACAAAATCAGTGTGAACCCTTGCCTTCCCTATCTTGAGTGGGACATTCTCCAACCTTCCAACTACCTCTCTATTTGTCCCATCAGCTAGGCACACATGGAGTTTACTGGATTTGAAATCAGTTCTCCCAAGCTTTTGAGCTAAGGAGTATGGCATCACACTTGTTGAAGCTCCCAAATCACAAAGGCATTGATTATAGTGGAGGTAACTGATTGTGCAAGGCAAGTAGAATGGCCCTGGGTCCTTAAGCTTAAGTGGGATGATCACTCCTCCAAGGTTTTCAAGATCCTTCTCATCTTGAGCTTGAGCCTTCTTCACTGATACATCAAGCAAGAAATCTCTATAGAGAGGGTATGGTTTATACTGTTCCAAAGCAGGTCCTCTCTCCTCTTCTTGGTAGGCAATGATGATCTCCTGAATAGCCATCACTTCTTCCTTTTTCTCAACCAAAGCTTCTTCCCTCAAAACCCTTTCTTCCTCATGTTGCTTAGCCAACATCTCCTTTTTCTCATGATTTCCCTTAACTCCTTGATCCTCTGTGCTTTGAAACGCCCAGGGAATGACAGTGGGGGCTTGTAAGCAGGAGGAATGTACTTAGCAGACTTGACAGCTTCGGAGTCCCCAGCTCGATCGACCACTCGAGCATGCACTCGGTCGAGTGGCTGCTCGAGCTCCTGGTCGAGTTCTCCTGCGAGTTCCTGTTGCTTTGCACATATGTCACTTGGGGCTTCAGTAACTAATGAATTCCCCCAAACTTGGACTTCACTGTCCTCAATGACTTCTTCCTCTTGAAATTGAATGGCTTTGGCTGAGAACTCCCTTGGATTTTGAACAGCTTTTCCAGGGAGTTGGTTGGTTTTTGGAGCTGAAGTAGATGCTATGTTACCCTCCATATACTTCACTCTTGAATTAAGACCCTCAAACTTCATATTCAGATCATTGTACTGTGATGTTAACCTTTGGTTCAACTCAGCAAACTGCTTGGCTTCCTCAATCTTCCCTTATGATTGCCCAATCAACAATTGTTGCATCATAGCTCTTAAGTCTTGTCCTTGGCCTTGGTTAGTCTGAAACCCTGGTGGGGGACACAACTGAGGCTGGAACACTTGGTGTTGTTGTTTGGGGATGTAAGTTTGTTGCTGTTGAGGCTGTGGAGGTGGATAGACTTGGTCTTGAGGATTAGCCACATTGGTACTCCTATAAGAGAGGTTGTTGTTCTTGAAACCTCCTTGGTTATAGCCTTTGAATCCTCCCATATTCTGCATGTAGCACAACTCAGCAAATTCAGTCTCCCCCTCTTGAACTTGTGCTTCTTCTTCACCAATGAAATGAATAGACTTGGACTGGCTAAGAAGGATCTTGTCAAGCTTTTCATTGACCATCTTCAAGTCCTTCTTATACTTGTCCTCTTGATCAGTGGAGGAGCTCCTTATGGTCCTATCATAATCCTCATTATAGTTGCCATCTGATTGAGCAAGATTCTCAACTAATTCCCAGCCTTCTTCCACATTCTTGTTGAGGAAGTTGCCATTAGAAGCTGTGTCAAGCAACATCCTTATCTTTGGAAGCACTCCTCTGTACAAGGTACTCAATAGTGACTCATTGCTGAAACCATGATGAGGACATTGAGTCTGATATCCTTTGAATCTCTCCCATGCCTCACAAAAGGTCTCATTTCTCCTTTGAACAAATCCAGAGATGTCATTCCTCAGCCTTGTTGTCCTAGCATTGGAGAAGAATTTGGCTAAGAAAGCCTTCTTGCATGCATCCCAAGTAGTGATTGCACCAGTGGGGAGAGTCTTTTCCCATAAATGAGCCTTGTCCCCAAGTGAGAAAGGGAACAACCTCAGCTTAAAACCATCCTCACTTACACCATTGATCCTTGTAAGGCTGCATATTCTATCAAACTCATCAAGGTGATCTAGTGGATCCTCCATTGGCAATCCATGAAATTTGTTGGCTTGAATCATGGAGATTAAGCCACTCTTGATCTCAAAGTTGTTGTTGGCAACAGTTGGAGGCACAATTCCAGCCCTTTGGTTGTGAGTGTTGGGTGCATCTCCAGCACCAATGTTCCTTGGTCTCTGAACCTGATCCTGATGATCCAATGCTACTATAACCTCTTGTTGTTCCTGAACAACTCTCCTTTGCTTAGTTCCCAAACCCTTTGTCACCTTGTGGATATTGTCAATGTGCTTGAGAAGATGGTCCTTTCCTTTAGACCTTGTGTGCATCAACTAACACAAACGATTTTTCCCAGGCAAGCGACTGAGCACAGGCTCTTGTTGGTGATCAAGTCGACTGGAAACTGATGGTTATAGAGATCCGGCGTCTGGCTCGAGCAGGTGCTCGATCACTACTCGGTCGAGTGGTGGTCGAGTTGATGGTCGAGTGGTACCTGAAATGGAACTTCAACCTAGAAACAGAAGATTCAAGTGTATAAACGAACTTAATCTTAGACTAATATGGATCCTAAATGTCACAAAAACACACTCAAATGGGCAACGGCGCCAAATTGAAACAAGTTTTTATTGTGTGTGGTGAATGATGGTGGATGTATGCAATGATGATATATGAATGGAATGGGTGTTTCAATTCCCCTTATGCTATTGCAGTACAAGAGGTATCAATCCTAAATGAGTGTTTGTGAACAGATAAGATGTGCATATGAATCTAAGTTAAGACAAATGTAATGATTGTTTGTCACTAACAATCCTAAGATGGAAATGTAAAGATGCTGAAAGTAAACTACAAGAACTAAGAACTAAATGCAAATGAAACAGAATGATTATGAACTTAGAACAGAAATAGAAACTGTAAAACACTAAATAGGAACTAATGCAAGACAAGTAATGAACTAGATGCTAAGTGAATGCAATGGAAACAAAACAGGAATGAAACAGGAATGAAACAAGACAAGCACAAATCATAAACAAGAAATCTGGGGATGAGCTCGAGCAAGCACTCGACCGAGTGTAGGTCGAGTGGGGGGTCGAGCTGGTTGAATCCGGAAAACAGAGCAACACAACAAAAACAGAGCAATACTAAAACCAATAAACAACAAGCAAGCTACTAGATTAAGACTTAGAAATCAATAAACAAAGAAGGTTCCTGAGGATGGATTCATGGGAAGAACTAATCATTGTGGTTACCTAACTTGGTCAACAATTCTCAAGCAAACTTTGAGCTAATCTCTAGACATATAAATCTAAGACACGTTTCTCCCACTATCATGGTCAAGAAACAATCAACCCTATGCAATTCTAGACTTGTTCTCACACAGTAGAGAATCTACACAAGCAGGCATTAAGCAATACATCTCAAACCAAACAAGACCTCTAATCTCTTAGCAAGCCTAATGGTAAGCTTTAGATCTAGCCTTATCTATGCTCCTTAAACATTGGTGTGATGCTAAGGACCTTGAAATCAGATCCTAACCTCTCAGTTCAAGATCAGCCTTAAGAACATCTAGCCTAGAAGAGATCTACAACAATCAAGCTTGACCAAATCACATAAACCACAAGATGAATCCTTCCTAACCCATCCTCAAGATCCTAAGAAGACTACTCACAACAAGACATGATGAAACAAATCAAAAACCCAGAAAATATTGAAACTTGCATTATTAGAAAGATAAAACTGAGATCTTTAATATTAATCAAAGGACCAAACTCAAATTCTTAATATCTTGAAAGTTATTGAACCAACAAAATATGAGAATCTAAGAGTTTTCTTAAAGAAGTACAAAATCTAATAAAATGCAAAAGGAATAATGCTAAAAAAGGTAAAAACTAGGTTTTTGGGAATATCTAAAAGTCTGGACGCTTTGGTGGCTGCAGGTACAAGGTCTTATATAGTGGGGAAGTGGAAGCCATAAAAATAGAAAAAGTCAAAGCGGTCAACGGCTCGGTCAACTCGACCTGTGCTCGGTCGAGCTAGGGGTCGAGCTGGCTTCTCACGTGCAATCTCCACTCGGTCGAGTCCTCCTCAGCACACGGTCGAGTGTGCTGTCGAGTTGGACTCTGGACCTTGGTTCTTCAGCCTTAACTCCCTTGTTTCCTCCTCAAGATTGCTTCACATCTCTTCTCCATTGCTTCCATGCTCCTTGAGCTCCAAAATCACCTGTTTATGCATGAAAAGATGCAAATGCAATGCAACTAAACCCTAATGCATGATTAGTGCTAAAGCTACACAATAATGGCCTAAATGGATAGAAAAAGATGCAAAAGATGTGAATAAACTAAGGGAAAACAAGGTAAAATATATGAACATCAACTTGTGCTTTTCAATGTTTTATCGAGTAAATGAGTCGCAAAAACACATTTAGATTCCGGTAGTTTGCTTGTCTAGTTTTGAGCGTAAACCTTAGAATTGACTAGCATCTTACCTACCCTTGTGTGTGTTTAGATGTCTTCAGGTGAATCAGGTTGCAGGGATGGTTCAGGAGGTTGGCCGAGACATGGGGATTGTTTCGGAGAATCGCTGAGACGCGGAGATTTCGAGAATCACAACGGTTATTTATCGACCGAGACAGAAACCAGTCACGAGCCAGACTAATGGAGTGTAGAAGGAGTGTTGGACGAGAATGATGTGGACTTGTCTATCGAAACCGATCCATCTGAGTGCCTTGAAGGACTGGAGGAGATGGAAGTGGATCAGGACGATCAGACTGTGGTGTTGGAGATTGGAGAGCCGAGCCGTATCCAAGTCAGGATGGACACGCAAGGGAACTTTCAAACCATTCCAGTCGGTGAACATGGGAGAGAAGATCACGAGATCGCGGACAAATTGCAGCATCTGTTGCTAGACCTTGTCGAGAACAAGATTGGTGGCGAGAGCGCGTACGATTACATGAGAGAGCATCCAGAGGCGATTGACCGAATTCTCAACTTTCTGACCGAGGTGTACCCTACAAATGAAGATGGTGGTAACGAAGTTGTACCAGAGGAACCCAATGGAGTTGGTGGTGATGACGCAGTGCCGGAGACCGAGCTAGAAATAAAGTCAAGTGATGGAGATTCACAGTCTTATGAGCCAACGTCGGAGGAAGAAGAAGATATAGAGTTGATCGAGATATCTTTGGACGAGGAATACCATGTGGAGGTGATCGAGATATTATCAAGTGATGACGAATGGATACCAACGTTTGTGATGGAGCTGAGGAGAAACCGAGACAGGATGCCGAGTGACCAGGCCGATGTACCACAAGACCCAGTACCAGAGACCGAACCGATCATGGAGCCAAGGGACAATGTTTGTCCAGTTCGCAGAGCTAACCTAGATGTGGCGAACCAAGACCTTTCAGACCGAGCTGTACCGGAGAGAAGCAGTCCAATTCACGCCATACCACTACGGATGGTGTTGCCACAGCCAGAAGATGACCAAGAGGAAGGAGAGTTTCTAAGTTATGCACAGTGGGATCCAAGAGTATTGGAGGAAGTCTTAAGCAACGAGAGATCGCTAAACCGCCTAAGAGAAATGGAGGAAGTGCCAAGAGACCCAATGATGGAGACGATCGATCGATTGGCCGAAGAAAGCGAGTGGAGAAAGGAGACTATCAAGTTCGAAGTAGGAGAAGGTAGCACCAAGAAGCCAAAGACAGTGGGCCAAGAAGCGCAGCTTGCGACGACGCAGCCGAGAGGCCGTCTAAGGACCAGAGCGACTGCACGGAAGAGGGTGACTTACCCAGATTGTGTCCAGATCAGAAACAGTTATTACTGTGACGTGTGCGAAGGACTAGGACACCGAACCAAATACTGCTAGAGGACGACGCTTGCTCAGTTGTTATCGCCGGAGCATATCATATGCATTGAGTGCAGAGTACGGGGACATTTTGCTTACCACTGTCCAAACCGAGTTGTCCAAGTGGAGGAGAATCCGAGAGACCAAGTCGTGAGTAAGAGAGGAGACCCATCAAGACAGGACGTTCGAGCCGAGAACCAGTTGAACCAAGCCAGAACATCATCGTCTGCTGCCCCTGCCTCAACCGAATCTCCCGCTGAACCGCAACCTGAGGAGCTGACTAGGGAGTGTGTGTGCCCTTGTGAGGAGTGTAGGAGCTGCCGAAACCAATAGGATAGTTGGGGAAAAAGGGAAGTTTTCTTTTGGGACTTTTGTAAGGATCGGATAGGTTTTTCTTTTTGTTTCAGCCATTAGACTTAACCTTAGGTTCCGAACCCTGTGTAGTAGAAGGCTAGGTGAAGAGGATGAACTCACTTATTTTTCCCTTTTGGGTGTAAAATACTTGTGTTAATTCCTAGCCGTGGTTATCTACTTGTTTGTGTGCTTGCTAACTAATCTTTGCTTGTTTAACTACTTGCTTGATTGTTTTTAGCATTGTGTAGGATTGCATAGTTAATTTTTAATTAGCTTGCAATAACAGATTGATTGAGACTTCTCGTAAGACACCACAACGCGCGATCAGACAAACGAAGAAGTTCAAAGAAGTTCAGCCAAGAAGTGACGAATCAGATCAGTCGAAGAGAATGCGAGAGAGAGCGATAAAAGAAAGAATTAAAAAAAATTCTTAGAAAGAATAAACCAAATGGGCGAGATCAAACAACATGGAGTGTTGTAAATTAACAAAGAATGGTGAAGCAAATTGAAGAGAAAAACCAAGAAAATGCGAGCAAGAGAGTGCTAGAAGATAATGCATGGCCAAAGAAATCAACCTCTACAGACAAGAGGGTGCAAGAAAATAATGATGGCGGAGGAGATAAAGGAAATTGATGTTTAGTGGCGAGACTAGTAATATTCCATCGGTCCAATCTAGTGAATGGACGAAGGAGTTCAGCGAAGTCTGGAAATCGAACAAGGAGTTGGAGATGGAGGTTGAACGATGAAGAAGGAGAAGTCGAAAACCCTTACGAGGATCATTCGAACAAGACCGAGATGAAAGGCGAAGACATGGAGATTCTGAGGAGAAGAGTCAAAGTTCAAATAAACTGAAGAAGACCAGAACGTAGAAGCCAAAGAATTAGAGAAGCCAAGTCGTGTGGAGTACGAGGCAAAGGGAGTCGAAGGAGTGAAGTTATTTGGAGTGCGGAGTCAAGATTTGGAGGATATGACAGCACGAGATAAACCTATCAAGAAAATGGAGTAAACCAAGTTATATCGAATGGAGAAGAACTCATGAAAAGCTGAAGAAAGAGAAGAACCAAGTCAAGAAGACTATTGAAAACCAAGGAAAGGAGAGGAAGTTCAAACTATCTACGAGCATCGCGGTCGAGTAGCAAAATCGGAGATAACAACAATAATAAGAAGGAGACGTAGATGACGAGAGACATCAGCACCATATCGAAAGGAGGAAGAGAGTTCAGAATTGGAGGACGAATTCTAATAACGAGGGAGAGTGTAATGACCCTCACCAAGAGTAAAAATCCAAATTTAAAATTTTGGAGATAAAGACTCAAAAAGGACTACATAAACACTAACAAAGAATTGCCGAAGAGAAGACCGACGAAAAATCAATGAGTCGGGAGATGGCCGGAGATTGGTGGTCAGGAGGCTATCTGCCCAATGGCCACCCCAATCCAACACACACATCCTCAGCAAATCCTCCAGCGTCTGAATCGTCCTCTCAGACTGTCCATCTGTCTGGGGATGATAAGTTGTACTCATATGCATCTTAGTGCTTATCTCTGCCTGAAATGCCTTCCAGAACACCGAAGTGAACTTAGAATCCCTATTAGACACAATGCTCGCTGGCACCCCATGCAATCTGACTATCTTTCTCACATACTTCTTAGCCAAGACCGCTGCTCCATCAGTCTTCTTAATGGCCAGAAAATATGCTGACTTAGTCAACCGGCACTACAAGAAAACATGAAATTTACGACTGCACAATTAGTTACTATTTAGTCGCAAAATGGTGTTTTACGACAATTTAGCGACTAAAACCTGTTGTCGTAAATCGTTAGTCGGTAAGAAAAATTAGTCGTAAATTAGTCGCTAAATGGCGACTACGTTACGACTAATGTTTGCAGTCGTAAGCGTAGTCGTAATATATTCGCTAAATTTAGCGACTATGTTACGACTAATTTTACGATTAAGAACATTAGTCATAACATAGTCGCCAAATTTAGTGACTAATTACCGACTATAGTTGTATTTAAATATTTATACATTATTGTATTTATACGTTATTGTATTTATACAGTATTTATACAAATTATAAATATATATTATTAATTGTTTTAAATATATTTAAATTATGAATAATGTTTTTTGAATACTATATTTATTATTTTAAACCATGAGTAATGACTATAAAAATAACTGTATTACAAAATAAATTAAAAATCATAATTAAAAATAAGAATACTCCATCCTCCACAAAAAACATAATTAGAAGAAAAAAAATGAACAGCTACATAATAAATGGTTTGTTGCACATTCTCGATTGCTTTGTATTCCATCATTGAGCAATGAAGCCTAAGTAGTTCCCACTAATGTTTCCAGAGCAACTCATTTCTTCAAGTACCTTCAGAACAAACAAACAAAAAAGGTATCGTGGGGACACATTTCCCAGTATCAATATAACATAATTTCAAAATCGAGACTAGAAATGAGAAACCATCGGGACAAGCAATTCACTATAACTAACATGTCCTCTAGCTTAAAAACGTCAGTGTGAGTAGAAGATCGACATTGATGACTCTAGTTTTAGAGTGCAGACAAAACAAGTGTCTATAGATCGGGTCTACCGAATAACTCTTGACAAATTCAACAAAAAGCCTCACAAAAATTACAACAGAGGCTGCTAAAAAAATGACTCTCTAACAGAATTAATAAGTCTCCCAGAAATAAGTAGCAAAGCAAATATATTGTACCAGATGAAAGTTTACCTTCCGCTCTGAAATAAATTTGTACATCATGAGCTTTGTCTAAGAGTGTGCTTGGCTGTGGCTTTCTCTGTAAGCCAAACATCATCTTCGACCTAAGAACAACAGGACATGATCAGAAAATTTCATTTTTAGAGACTGAAATCACCAAAAACAAAATAAAACATTATCTCTGTCTAATCTATTCAAAATAAC
Source organism: Camelina sativa (assembly GCF_030686135.1). Lineage (NCBI taxonomy): Eukaryota > Viridiplantae > Streptophyta > Magnoliopsida > Brassicales > Brassicaceae > Camelina > Camelina sativa. The sequence continues at coordinate 15,621,378 of NC_141884.1, read as the reverse complement.
AACACAGACTGAAATAAACATAAGACTTTTACCTATCTTGACATGTTCTTCAACTTCTCCAAAAGTTTTCCTGATCCCAAATCCACTCTATGGACCACAAACAACAAAATAATATAGTAAACAAAAATCACATGTTCAAACACACACACACAAACATAAACACACACACATACCAGATTTTATCAAATAAATATACCTAAACTGAGGTGACTCTGTGAACAAAGTCGATTTCAAAGATCCGGGAAGCTCCGTGAAAACCCTAATTGTCCATTAAACAAAGATGAAAGTCAAGAATCACAAAGTCTTCAAATTACAGAAAAGTTTGGATTTTTCGAGGTTGAAACGTAAAATAAGGGGTTCAAATTACAGGGGAAGCTTGGGATTTGAGAGCAGAGACGAGATATGAAATGAGGAAGAGTCAATATAAATCATCGACAGAGATTCATTTTGTGGGTCTGAGACGAAAACAGATCTGAAATGTTTAGGTCTAATTGTTTTCTTCGAGAAGTCAGAGAGAAAGGGGAAGGTGAGTAGAGACAGTAAGGATGACTTACCAGGCAGATTCAAATTGACGGGACGTGAAAGACGACAGTCGGAGGTTTGGCTGGACAGAGTCATCGCGATTCGAAGAAATGAGAGTGAGAGTTTCTCTGAAAGAGTTTCGAGAGTGAGAGTTTTTTTTCTAAGTGTAGTGTCGAGGAACGGAGGCACATAGGGCGAAGGTTTGTTTGTTTGTTTATTGTTTCTTTTTATTTGTCGGCCAAATTTCGATTCATATCATAGCCCAAAGTGATACAAAGCCTCTTAAGGCCCAAACTAAATATTAGTTTTAAGTTTTTTTTTTTCAACAATTAGTTTTAGATTTTAAAATGACTACTTAAATAAATTTTATAAGTAAATAGCTTTTGGAAAGATTAAATTATATGTATACACTAAATAGTTTTAGATATGGCTTTTATTTTATACATATATAATGGTTATATTTTGGTTATATGGTTTAGAATTTAATTTCTATATACTATGCATTATAAAATTTTAAAATTTAAGGCATAAGGTTTAAAGTACAGGGTTGGGGTATATGTTTATGATTTGGGGGTAAGTTTTGAATTTATGATTTTTGAATTAATTTTTAAGATTTAGAATTTATGAGTTTGTAAAGGGTTTGGGGTTAAATTTTGAAAAATTTGATTTTCTAAATAGCGACTGATATGCGACTTCTTAGTAATATTTACTATGAGTCGCATATTAGTCGCTAAATTGGTGACTATTTAGCGACCACATATTTCGGTATGCAATATAGTCATAAAATAGTCGTTAAATTACGACTAAACTAGCTACTACGATATGTAGTCGTCAAAAAACGACTGATATACGACCAAATATTTATAGTTGTAAAACAGTCACTAAATAGTAGCTACTTAGTCGCCAAAAATGACGACTACATATATAGTCGCCTACTATAGTCGTAATATCCATGTTTTCTTGTAGTGCGGTCCACAATGACCCAAATGGCATCAAAGGTCCGTGACACTGGCAATCCTACCACAAAATCCATAGTGATCAAATCCCACTTCCACTCAGGAATTGGTAGACTCTTCAGTAACCCGCCAGGAACATGGTGCTCAGCCTTCACTAGCTGACACACATCACACCTCGAAACCCAACTAGCCACATCCTTCTTCATCCCGACCCAATGATAGTACCTCTTGAGATCACGGTACATCTTAGTCGCTCCTGGATGAATAGACAACTTGCTCGCATGAGCCTCTCTCAGAATCTCCTGCCTCTACTCCTCATCCTTGGGCACACAAACCCGACCATGCACAGAGATAGTAACCAATTTCACTTAGACATGTTCCACACTACACACTCCACAAACACAATGAGATGCGTGAGTATTACAAAAAATACTAAGTGAGTCGAACCTCCCATCTACAAGCTATACACACAAGAAAATCAAGAGTACAACCAACAAATAAAACATAACAAACCATTCCTTAAATAGAACATCCAATAACACATTCACCACACCTGCACATCATCACACAAAACAAGTAATACAACCCAATCGCTTAGATAAGCTCATGGTCCCGCACTCACCTTAACAAGTGATATGAACAATAATTAGAACCAGGAAAAACTTTCCTCGAGTCTGAAACAGTCCAAAAACGTCCTATAACAAGTCATACAATCAAAAGCAACCTTGAAGCAAACTGGACAGAAACATCAAAAAAGAACAGTCTCAACGACGAAACCCTAAAATACAAATCAACAGTTAACTATCAAATCCTTATGGTGTAAACCTAGCGCCACGCATCACGAGGGGACCATATAAAATGCTCTGGTCCCGGAACCTCTTAGTAATTCAAAAAAAAAGGTGGCGCTAGATGTCACGAGGCTTATCACAAAATTTTGTGCCGATCAGAAACCAGACGAGACTGCGATCTCAGTTACAATCCCCGATGGTCCCAACTCGCGTCTGAGAAAACGTGTCCCACGAAACTGCCAATAACTCACGGAGTTTAAACCCAGATTCACTTCTGTAAAAAGAAGAATCTACGATAAAGGATTTGATACAACTGTCCCAAAAAGCATTACTTAGGAAACGATTTCAGCAGTCGAATCCTCCTTCTCCCAAACCCTAACAGTTATGTTTTCTTGTTCTTCTCTCTAAAACAAAGCAGTTGATCTCCTTCTTCTCCTTCACACCCGATTGACCAAGAGGTCTTTCTTTCTCATAGACCAACAACGACAACAGCCACCAAGCAAAGGGAGAGAAAGCGTCACTTGATTAAAAATAGGGTTTCTGGTTCAATTAAACTAAACCGATATTTACCGAAACCGGTATTAACTAAACCATCCTTTGATTTAATTACTAAATCGATCAGGTAAATAAACCAACAATGATTAAACCAAATCCACTTCAATTCTCGATATAACATCCAATATTTCATATTTTCCGGGACACAGGCGTTACAATTCTCCCCCTCTAACAATAGATTTGTCCTCGAATCTGAACATGCTGCCACTCATCCGCAAAACTCCTCCAACCACCGTCGCAATGGTTTGCACAACCTAACCATCCGGTCTACCACAACCGGGATACCACTGGCCCAAACAACCATGACTCCACTAGTCAACCTAACCTGACCCCACCGGTCAACCCAACCTGACCCCACCGGTCCAAAAAATCCTGACCCCACCGGTCAACACAAAACCTGAGATTGAACCACCATCAACAACGAAATCTACATTCGGTCATTATGCTTATTCACACGTCTTAGATATTATTTACTCCCAACTCATCCACTCTCAGGTCGAAACCTTTGAGCCATACCGATCTCACTCTCAGACCACCGTCTTCGAGCCATGTCATCTCACTCTTGGGTCGTCACCCTCGAGATCTCGGTACCAGGGTAACCACCATCCCCGAAGGAGAACCACCATCTCCGCAGCCACTCTCAGTGCCCTCCACCCTTCAAGCTATCAGTATACATGAGAACCACCATCCCCTCAGAAGAACTACCATCTCCTTATGAGTTGTTGAGAACCCACTGTCCCTAGAGCAAACAAGTCTTGACGTCTCTTATCACTTCCCGACAAGAATTACCTCCCATGGTTCGCGTAAAACATCGCAATGTCATACTAACCACCATATACTCTTTCCCGATTATCAACATGACCACCCCTAGGTCACAACGTAAACACCCCCACCCCTCAAGAGAGTTTTCATACACTTTCCAAAAATAGCAAAGCTCTAATTCTCATAAAAATTTCCATTTTTAGAAACTTTCTATTTATGGAAACTTTCCATTTACATAAATCCCGAGCTATTTCCTTTCCACATGACACACAAGTCCCAAAAGAAAAAAATCGATAATAAATCTCCATCTTCACTTCTCGTAAATCCATTAGCAACACATCCACTTTCACAAATCACCGCTAACGGTATTTCCCGATACCGGCTTTATCTACTACTTTCTGTTAGTCATATGCACTTCCTTGAACATACACTAAAAACTCTAAACAATCACACAACACAATAAAAGCTTACCGTGGAATCTCATTGAAGGCTCGAAGAGTATGATACTAGGACTCCATACCACACACAAATTGACTAACTACTCATAATCAATTTCCGTCACACAACAACCATTCACAACAACATGCACCAAGAACCAGGAAAATAATTCCACCAATTAAATTCCCTTAAAACCACTCTAACACCAATCCACTTAACCGCCCTAAAACCAAAGGGCTCCGATACCAAACTGAAACAATCCGACCCATTTTTTTAATAATGATATAATTAAGTACCCCATAATATTTAATTACAATAACCCAATTAATAAACCAAACATCAATATGCACAGAGGAATATATAAACCAAACTAGCATCCTAACCAAGGTTCCAACAACAAAATAACATAACCAATAATACAACCGAGACCCTAGATCATCCTCCTCTTCATCGCCATGATTCCACGCTACACATACATTAACTACACCACAAACACAATGAGATGCATGAGTATTACCAGAAATACCCATTGAGGCAATCCTCCCATCTAAGAGCTATACACACAAGCAAATCAAGAGTACAACCACAAATAAAACATAACAAACCAGACATTAAATAGAATACCCAATAACACATTCACCACACCTAAAAACATCATCACACAAAACAAATCATACAACTAATCACTTAGATAAGCTCATGGTCCCGCACTTACCTTAACATGTGATTCAAACAATAATTACAACCAGGAAAAAGTCTCCTTGCCTTTGAAACAGTCCAGAAACGTCCTACAACAAGTCACACAACCAAAAGCAACATTGAATCAAAATGGACAGAAACATCATAAAAGAACATTCTCAAAGACAAAACCCTAAAATACAAACCAACCGTTAACTATCAAATCTCTCTGGTGAAAAGCTTGCCCCAAAAGTCATGAAGCTTCCCAAAACATTTCGTGCCGATCAGTAACCATACGAGACTACGACCTCAATTACAATCTCAGATGGTCCCAACTCGCGTCTGAGAGTCTCACGAAACTGCCAATAACTCACGGATTTTAAACCCTAATTCACTTCTGTAAAAATTGGAATCTAAGAAAAGGGATTAGTTACAACTGTACCAAAAATCATTACCTTCGGAAATGATTTCAGCAGTCGTATCCTCCTTCTCCCAAACCCTAACAGTCTTATTTATTTTTTCTTCTCTCTAAAACAGTTGATCTCCTTCTTCTCCTTCACACCCAATTGACCAAGAGGTCTCTCTTTCTCACAGACCAACAACGACAACAGCCACCAAGCAAGGGAGAAAGCGTCACTTGATAAAAAAATAGGGTTTATGGTTTAATTAAATTAAACCGAGATTTACCTAAACCGGTATTAACTAAACCATCCTTTGATTTAGTTACTAGATCGATCAAGTTAATAAACCAACAGTGATTAAACTAAATCCACTTCAATTCCTGATATAAAATCCAATATTTCATATATCCTGGGACACGGGCATTACACAAATTCATTGGAATATTACAACAAGAAGTTTCATTGTAATTTGTGATTACTAATCTGCAATAGTTTTACGACATGTGAAAAATTTCATGCAAAAATTGAAAGAAATATTCAATGATAGTAACTATTGTCATTTTTGCTAGTAAATTATAGTAAAAATAGGGATATTTTACAAAGAAAACCTATGTTATTTTTATTTAGATGTTTAATATCCAATAATTTTCGTGGTTGGAATAACAATACTTGGTGTATTAAGGTGGACCATAATTTTAAAAGAGCTCCAAATGAGGCAATGGCATCTAAGATAACCAGACCTGACCAAGGTAAGCTTACTAATTATAGACCTTGTGATATTACTTGTTTTAAATGTTGTAGAAAATGACACTATCAAGGGAGTACTCGAACCAACAAACGATTCTCAAAGCCAATGATGAGTATGAATCACAAGATGAGGATATTTAACAACTAGAGTATGAGGAGGATGTTGTGGACTAGAACTGCGAATGATCCTCTCTTCTCGGAGTGTTTTCTGAGCAGAGGTGCTTACCACCGTTCTAGTTCCAAACTGATTAAGGAAGACATAGTAACCTTGCGAAGTAAAATGAGTGTTATTGCTAAATGGAAAGTTTTTCGATCCCCACTACAATCTCCCCCCTTCAATACTTATACTGCTAGATTACAATTAATGTCATATCAATTTACTCCGTAATTATCGCACTCTCATTCAATACAATTGATTAGAGGAATCTTTGACTGTTTCCCAAGCTCTGAAGTGATTTGCTTTGCCATTTCACTCCACTTCACTTCTCCTGGTCGGGCTTAATGGACCGGTCCCGTTTGTGGCCTCAGCCCATATTGCTTGTTGGCTCTGGGCCCTGGCCCATAACCCAAGGTATCAGATCGTGGAACCAACAGTTGCCCCCCAAGTCCTTCGAGCTGATTAGTTCAGAGGAATTTTGATCTTCAGTTGATTCTTTCGGGAAACTGAATATACCCAGTATCTCATGATTTTATCGTTGTAATGATGGGATTTATCTTCTCGAATAAGCATAGGGGCCAACCTCAAGACTTAACACGCTATAAGAGAGAGAGAAGCAAACCGGGACTTTTTATTTTCTAAGGCAATCATTGCTTCTCCTCAACCCGGCATATAAAGGTAACCTTCCCTTTTTCATTTTTATTTTCATAATTTGTTCTTTGCTTGCTTTTTTTTTACTCTCGTCTTCTCTGTTCTTTGTCGGTCGCTGGAAAACCTACCGACTCTTTTTAGATCGATTTTTCTCTGCTTCCGTCTTAAAGTCATGTCTCCTCCAAAATCTACCCCGAATAAAATCACAAAACAGCTCATCCCTATCGCTTTTCAACCTCATCCGCTGTCTGTTCTTTCCGAGAGTGACGCGGCAAAGATTAGAGGGTCATGCGGAATCCCCTCGGAGATTGAAATTTGATTCCCGGAAGCACATGAGTCTCCAGAAAACCCTCCTTCCGGTTACTTCTGCGCATTCGATAAATTCTTCTCCGCATGCGGGTTGTCTTTCCCACTTCTCGAACTCATCGTGCAAATGATGTTCAAACCGGGCTTCACTCTCCCCCAGATGTGCCCGAATTTTGTTCGGACTGTTTTTGCCTTCAAACCATGGGGGAGGAATTCGACTATTCACTATCTTTGGCGGACTTTCTCCATGTCTACACCGTGAAAATGGGGCGCACCAAGGGCACTCTCTATGTGAGTACGCTCTCTGGGCTCAAGGTTTTCGACGACCTCCCAAAGAAAGACGAGAAATGGCGGAAGTCATTTTTCTTCTTCCCGGTTAATGAGCTCACCTTTGGATAATAACATTTTAATTTTAATGTATTTTTTATATTTAGTATGTTTTATTTAATTAAATAATAATTTTGTTGGATTGTCAATTATTCGAACAATAGGGGAAATAAATACATAAATATGTAATGTATAAGCTATTGTCGTATTAAGTCACAATTTTACCAATAATTAAATTGTTTTACAAAATTTTAGTTAAATTACCCTGATTTAATATGTTTAATATTCTAATATTAGTGGTATTGAATAAATAATTAAATGAAGATTTAACCCGTGTTTCAAAACCGAATTAATAATATTTTATATTTATACTAATGTTAATTCAAACCATCATGTCAATAACATGTCCCGCCATATAACAACAAACCGTCATATTAGTGGTTTAACCCGTGTTTCAAAACCGTCATATTAGTGGTTTTGGTTGTGGGTGTTGTGTTTCGTTTGTGAAGTTAATATTTATACATGGAAAATGCTTGATGAGCAAGGAGTTTACGATCCGTAGTAATAAAAGAGAGATTTTAGTGTTTTTCTATTTGAGTTGATAACATTATCGCAGAATAATATTCAGTTTCTTAACGCGATATATACTATATTGAAATTATTTCTTGATGCTAAAGTTAAACATACCCGATTATTGAGTTTCTAAATTTGGGTTTTCGTTTTTATGAAATTTATTAAAGTTAGAATAATTATTGCGATTGTAATCATTTGTTACTCAAATTCGGCTGTGTCATTTAAATTTAACAGGAGGTAGGTGATTGAGAATTAACTTTTCAGTTCTATTAATTGAGTTTCTACGAAATATTATTTTAGGAAAATCGTTAGGGGTTAATGTTGTATATAAAATAAATTAAATAAGCAAAACTTAAAAAGCGTAAACCAAAATGTAATTCAAAAATGTTAATATAAAAGTAGAGATTGTTTGTAAAACTTTATAAGATTTGAGAAAACTAATCAACAAAATTATAGAAAGCTCTCTAGCAATCCTTAATAAATTTTCACCATTTATTCATTTTTGATAATTTTGTTAAAGTTTTCAAAATTCTTTATAACTTAGAATTCAATACCAAACCCTAAGTGTATAAACAACATATATATATATATATATATATATTAAAATACAGTTTTTATTTAAAGACACTCTAATTTAATGACTAATGGATGTGGTTTAAAGATCAAATGACCGTACTTAACGTACGCAAATTTTTTTTCTTTAACTTTAGATTTCGGTTGATATGATGAAATCAGCAACATAGCTTAAAGAAAACCATATGTTTGACAATTTCAATCCGAGAAAATATAAGAGGATGAGTGCAATTAAGTATCTGATAAGATCCTCCTTCAATATATCATAAAATACTATATGTCCGTGTTTTTATCCATAAATAAAGGTCATGCAAGTTTAATATATTCTTCTTCCTTAATTATACATTAAATAAAAAACAAATAAGTAAATCATATGTTTCATCTTTTCACCAACAACAACGATCGCAAGTTAGCCAAAACCTTTGGAAGTCTCCAAACTCCAATGAGGACACGCAACCATTACTTGGAAATGTAATACCGACCAGAACCATTACTTTGGTGTGGATTTGAGTTTCCAAGATTCCAAAATTTGGAAATGTACCTATAACAACGGATCTGGAGCTGCCGTCTCTAACTCCTACCCTGCACCTCCACCTCCTCCGTCGCATAAGCCATTTCCACCATCGCCTAAACCATCACCGCCGTCACGACCTCCCAAAATATCTTCACCGCCTACTAAACCATCACCGCCGTCACAACCTCCTAAAAAGTCGCCGCCGCCTCCTAAACCATTATCACCGCCACCAACTCCCAAAAAGTCTCCGCCGCCTCCTAAAACATCACCGTCTCCTCCTAAACCATTATCACCACCCCCGACTCCCAAAAAGTCTCCACCGTCTCCTAAGCCATCTCCGTCTCCTCCCAAACCTTCAATGCCTCCACCAACTCCTAAAAGGTCTACACCGTCTCCTAAACCATCACCATCTCCTCCTAAACCATCAACACCTCCACCAACTCCTGAAAAGTCCCCGCCACCTCCCAAACCCGTGGATTAACACTAGTAAAAAAAAAACGTATGGCCACGTTTTTGTCACCCAGCATCGTGACTAAAAATTTATTTGCCACGAATTAACCACGAAAAAATTTCGTAACAACTTCGTGACAAGTTAGCTACGAAATAATCACGAATAAACGACGTGACAATATATTGTCACTGATATGTCACAAAAAAATTCGTGGCTAAGTAGACACGAATAACTTCGTGGCTGTTTTGTGGTTATTCCACGGAACTATCCATCCCATCACACTGTACTATAGAAAAATAAGAAGACTCTATAGCCACGATATCATGCGGGTAGCTAACTCGTGACTAATACTCTGCCACGAAGAAGGTTCGTGACAAAATCGTGACTACACATTGTTGCCACTGAATCAATCCGTGACAAATTCATGACTTCTCCAAAGAATGAGATGTATGAGTTCTTTTCTTTATACAATTTTTTTTTCTTTTGCATGTTTTTAATAGTATTAATGTTTTATGATATTGATTTATAATGAAGTTTGAGAGCATTTTCCATTGTTTTAGTTGAATTGGGGAATTGGTTGTTTGTTGAATTGCAGATTTGGTAGTTTATATTAATTTTATTTTATAAATTTGGAATAATAGATTATTCATAATATATTAAGTTAATTTATTTATTTTTTATTTTACACTTTGTCACTATTATTTTAATTTGAAATTAATAGTCTTCATATTTATGAATATGATACAGATGTAATGCGTATATTTACACATATGTATATATATTTGTTATGAACATCTACATATATATATTTGTTATATTTACACTACACCAAATTAAATAATTTTTTTACATCAATTTTTTTTGGTTTAGGCGGCTAAACCCATAATTTTTCCCACCAATCCCACTAAATAATTTCCCAAATGTTAATTCCCGGTAAAATGAAATATTTTTGCTAAATAGTAATTTTAATTTTAATTATATACCCTTTTCTTATCCGCTTCTTCGTTCATATCATCGACACTCAGAGAAAAAAAGCAAAAAAAAAAACCTAAAGCCCTCCTCTTCTTGTCCTCCGTTGAAGCTGCTCTCGCCGAACTCAAAATCCGATTTGATCGATCTCTTCCTTGACCCACAGAAAGAGTCTCTTCGGCCACCGTCGCCCAGGGCCCTCCGATTCAGGTCCAGCAGGTATCTGTCTTCTTCTTCTTCTGCTTTTTCTTCTTCTTTCATTCCTTACTTGTTCTATCTCTTTCTCTCTTTGTCTCCATGCTCTATTCTATTTTTCTATAAGGTTGTTTAGATCTTTTATTTTTGAATCTGTTTAGGGTTTTCAGGATTAGATTTGTTCATATTGTTCTTTACTGTTTTGATTTTGATTTTGAGTAAGCGTTCAATTGATGGTTTTTTTTTTATTCTTGTTAGCTTGTGTATTTGCTTTAATCGTGTGTAACTCTACAACATATCAAACGAAATTAATTTATAATTGAGAGTTGTTCTTCGGTTACTGCCATAAAAAGGGAACAATTCAACAAAATTGATTGATTATTGTAAACAAGGAAAATGAAGAAGAAGTAAAGATTAATGAACTGAGCTGGTAGATTCAACTCATCGTTTTTTTTAATTATTTTTCTTCCCTGGAAATGTTTTTGAGAAAAGTCTTCGGGGATTGTTGAATTTGAGTCTATAATCTTAACTTTTACTCATTTCACTCTCTTAAGAACATGTTTTAGATGGACAGGATTTGTAGATTTGGATTCTAAACTTGGCTTTGTTCTATGTTTAAACTTAACTAGATTTTGTGGATTTGTTTACTTGACTTGTTATTAACATCAGCTATTTTTGTTTGTTTTGTGCTTCTAACTGCAGAGCTGCAACGAAGATGGATGCCACTAAGTGCCATACCGCCAGGAGCCACACGTTCTACAAGCGCAGCATCTTCACAGGCAACACTACTACAGCCAGCAAAGCTCTCAATGCATTGCTGAGTGCTCCTGAAAGAGAATCCCAGCCACACCTCCACCCAAGTAAACTCAATGGAGCTTTATGGTTAGTTTGTAAGAACTACAATTGTGTTTGTTTGTTCATGGGCTGAATCTAATTTTACTCTCTCTTCTCTCAGGTTTGGTGTTGACCCTTCTGTCTACAAGTTTGTTCGAACAACATGGAAAGCAAATAGACGTTCCTGATGAGAGGACAGATCTTTGGTGGCAAACTTTTGTGGTAATTAATGTTTCTATACCCTAAGTCAACAATATTTTTCAACTAACTTACAAACTACTAATCTCTCTTCTCCCTTTTTTTTTGTAGCAACACTACTACTGGGAACGGTGATGGAAGAGCTGGTTGCATCACGACAAGCACTTAATCTGATCATGCAGTCTCTTAGAATTAGACAACCCTCTGCTGCTGTTGCTGCTCCTGCTACAACTTCTGCTGCTGCTGCTCCTGCTACAACTTCTGCTGCTGCTCATGCTCCAGCTTCTACAACTCCTGCTTCTTCTCCAGCTACTGCTTTTCCTGCTCCTTCTCCAGCTACTGCTTCTCCTGCTCCAGCTTCTACAACTCCTGTTCCAGCTTCACACCAAGGCAACTTAGATGCTTGGTGTGCATCATTTGGTATTTAACTTTCAAAGATTGTTAAGCATTTTTTGTTAAAACTTTCTAACGGATAGACTGTTATTTAGCAAATCTTTTGGTAGAATGTAAGTAGTTTGATGTTTACTACTTATTGTTATTTAGTAACTCTTTTTGGTGTGTAAGATAAGAGTAATTGTTGTTTAGCAAGACTTTTTGGTAATATGTAAACATCAAACTACTTCTGGTAATGAAAAATATCGGTATTTGGATTTCATGTTTTGAGAATTTGGCTTTTTGTTATAGGTTTTTATTTTTAGTAATTCATATTATTGTTTTTTTGGCAAATAATCAGCTACGAAACAAGTTACCATCATTACATAGTATTTCGTAGCTAATGTTAGCCACGGACAAACAGTGATACCTTTGTAGCTAGCTTTAGCCACTAATTAAGAGTGATCATTTTGTAGCTATATGTAGTCACAAAGGGGAGTGACAAATTCGTGATTAAACAGCCACGAAATGCAACGCCAATAATTTTGTTACGAAGCTATATCTACGATTTTTTTTCGTGACTATTCGTGACAGTTTTTACTTATAGCCACGAATATTTAGGCTCAGCCATGAATATATTGGTGGCTATACATATTTTTTTTACTAGTGTAAATCTAGGTTTTGGTTGTGGGTGTTGTGTTTCTCTTTTGGAGTTGATATTTATAATTGAATAAATCTTTGCTCAGCAAGGTGTCAAAGGATCCTAAAACTATATTGCAAAACTATATTTAGTTTCTAAATGAGATATGTACAGAAATAGATGTATTTCCTGCTTACAAAGTTATATATTTGATAAAATGTGATTTCCTTAATTTTGGTTCTCGTGTTTAAGGACGTTATTTACGTCATAATAATCTTTGAGGTTGTAATCTTTTGTTTCTCAAAGTGGGTCGATTTACATTCAACATATCATAAAGATGTATTAAATAAGTTTTGAGCATTTCTTCTCGATCTCTTAAATGATGGTGTCATGCTGTGTATGGCAATAAACATTAATAAATTTGAACCATTCCTATAGTTCCATTAATTGAGTTAATTCGAAATATTAGTTTAGGAAAATTTGTAGGGATTAATTAAGTAGAAATATTATTTTAGGAAAATCTGTAGGGGTTAATGTTGCAAAAAAACAAATTAAATAAGATAAACTTCACAGCCAGAAACCAAAATGTACTTCAAAAATGTTAATATATATTGTATTGATCGAGAACTAGTTACACCTTGTAGTATAAATACTTATCATTGTAACCTTAGTAGGTCATGAGATTCTTAAGGTAAAAGCTTAATAATATACACATTTTCTCTAAACATTTATTTTTGAGTTTCAACTCGTTTTCGACCACTTAGGTCATCGTGTGTGGGATTTGGCTCCCACAACTATCCAAAAACGAATGAGCTTCTAGTCATTAAGAGGGCTCTTAGCAGTCTTTTGATCTCAAAACAATTCAAAGAGATTATGATAGTAGGGTTTTACACTCACTTAAGAAGTGTATTGCCCAAAGTATCAATTTCTTATGCAGTTGTTGTAATAAAGGTTATCTATCCAAATAGTTATTTTGCTGACAGATAAGATGTACTCATAAAGTAGCAAGTCAAGCCAAGCATTATAGGGGTTTTAACCCCGGTTTCAAAAATCAGGCGTATAATCGCTAGGCAGCTATACCCGGGTTTAATGTATAATTGGTTAACAAAATCGGTTTACCGATTAAACCTAGAGTTATCTGACTTTCTGAGAAAAATCGGTGATTTATAATTTTAAAAATTTGATACTGACAAAAATTAGATATTTAAAAATTAGATAGTTGAAAACTTTTTGGGACTCAAAGCCCATTTTTCTGAGTAAAAATTTATCTGAGAACATTTCTTCTTCTTCTTCTCTCGACTTCTTCTTTTCTCGACATTGGAAGCCGAGATACTAAACACCCTAATCAACTTTCTTCCCTAAGCTCAATTATCTCCAGAATTTGTTCTTACTCAAACCGATACCTATTTGTGAAGCAACTCCTATCTTTCTGTTTGTGGATCTACAAGTAATTTTGTAACACCCGTCTCGCCTTATCAACCAAGAAAAGGTGTTATTCAAATGGTCCCGCCAAAAACCTTCTTTATTAATAATAAAACTCTTCAATCATAAATCTTGTTCCACGTCTCATAAAGCTTTTAACCTGAGGGAAAATATAAAAGGGTGAACACAATGACGACATTCTAATCACATTCAACAATCAGTGCGTAGCACAGAATCAGACTCCACATTCTTGACGTACATCCAACAAGCATAACGGTTTCACATAATATTCAACCTAGCATATAATCATAATATCATTTAAACCACATTTCTCAAATCATCATAGTCAATCATATCCACGTTGATCAATATCGCTAAACCGAAATCCCATCAGTTTAGCATCGCACTAAACAAATCCCATGTTCGTCCAATCACCATGTACAAAACCAATCCCAGGTTCATACAATTACCAGGCACGAAACAAATCCCATGTTCCGCCCATCACGAGACACAAAACAAATCCCATATTTGTGTCCCCAACACACAATCTCATTTCATATCACCACACAACGATCATCATGTTACACATCAACTCATCATATCATGTCATCATTCATTATAATCATACATCTAATCATCATATCAAAGCATACAATATCAAACAATAGACATATCCAATCACATAGTTTCCAAGTCTATATAAGCAATTCATGAAGAACATGCTTAGAAAATAATCATTGTGTTTCCGCGATTACCACCCTCACCTTTGTCACTTAAATGTTGAAACTCATTTCTCCTTTCCCATGTCAGACCCAATATTCAAGAACACCAGCTCCATCCAACCTCGTTGCCAAACCAAACATATAATGTCACCATTTATTATATACAAATATGTCTCGGAAACACACGTATAAAACCACAACTAACCGTTAAAATTACGATCCCACCGTTGTATCTGTAGCCAGTAGTACCGTGAATATGCCCCCCAAATCTCAGCTCGATCGGGCAAGTTTTGGACTACCAAACGCTGTTCAACCGAGAGAACCTCGAATCCGAGTTCCAGGGTTGCAGGTTCGGACTGTTTCAGATATTTCTTGCGCAGGAAGCAATAAACATAACTTCTTGGATATATATCCGATCGGACTTCCGTCAGTTGCTACGAGCTCATGGCTTGATTGTGATCATACGGGTATATTTTTCATACCAAAGCGATGTCACCTCCGACTTCGGCGAGCCTCCAAGGATGCCTCCTCCAAACTGTTTTCCCTCCCTTCTTCCTCTTTCTTATTTTTCGGTTCTCCACCTTTGATCTACCCCAACTTTTCTCTTTCACCACCACCGTGGCTTACCACAGTCACGGTAGTGACTAACAGATCCACCACCTCCGCAACGTCTCCTTCTCCGTTGATTATCATACGGTTCGCCGCTTCTCACCTACATCTCTTGGCACCATCTTTTCTTCTTCCTTTTTCTCTATTTTTTTTGTGATCTCTTGCTCTCCCATACTCTCTCTCACGTCAAAGGCTCTTAGGGTTTTTGATAGACGTTCCCTTTGACGGCTCATGAAGATATAAACGCACATACACACAAACACGGAAACCCTTTGTCGTTTACTAGATTTTAGACTAATGGGCTTTTAACATGGGTAGAAAAACAGACCGGTCCAATTACATAAATTGGGGATGTTACAATTCTCCCCTACTTAGAATAAATTCGTCCTCGAATTTGCGAACCAGTTCCTCCACCACTTAGTTTTCGCCTCAACTTGGAGTGTCCTCTTCCAAGATGATTTGATGACTAAGTAACTAAACTTTCACCTCAACAACTTCTAAACACTGACATAATAACTATATTTACTTTCACGTTTGAAACGGAAGGTACTTTAATCAACAATCAACAAAATCATAAAATTCAAACAGGATCAATCAACCTAGTTAACATAACCACACAACAATCAAGCAATCAAAACCTTTTTTTCAAAACAATTTTTAAAATCGGACCCTCCGGGTCGGAACCGGAGTGGCCTTAACCAAGGCTATGATACCAAAATTGTAACACCTGTCCCGCCTTATCGGCCAAGACAAGGTGTTATTCAAATGGTCCCGCCAAAAACCTTCTTTATTCAAAATAAAACTCTTCAATCATAAAACTTGTTCCACTTCTCATAAAGCTTTTAACTTGAGGGAAAAGATAAAAGGGTGAACACAATGACGACATTCTAATCACATTCAACAATCATTGCGTAGCATAGAATCAGACTCCACATTCTTGACATACATCCAACAAGCATAATAGTTTCACATAATATTCAACCTAACATATAATCATAATATCATTTAAACCACATTTCTCAAATCATCATAGTCAATCATATCCTCGTTCATCAATATCGCTAAACCGAAATCCCATCATCTTAGCATGGCACTAAACAAATCCCATGTTCGTCCAATCACCATGTACAAAACCAATCTCAGGTTCATATAATTACCAGGCACGAAACAAATCCCATGTTCCGTCTATCACGAGACATAAAACAAATCCCATGATTGTGTCCCTAACACACAATCTCATTTCATATCTCCACACAACGATCATCATGTTACACATCAACTCATCATATCATGTCATCATTCATTATAATCATACATCTAATCATCATATCAAAGCATACATATCCAATCACATAGTTTCCAAGCCTATACAAGTAATTCATGAAGAACATGCTTAGAAAATAATCATTTTGTTTCCGCGATTACCACCCTCACCTTTGCCATTTAAATGTTGAAACTCATTTTTCCTTTCCCATGTCAGACCCAATATTCAAGAACACCAGCTCCATCCAACCTCGTTGCCAAACCAAACATATAATGTCACCATTGATTATATACAAATATGTCTCGGAAACACACGTATAAAACCACAACTAACCGTTAAAATTACGATCCCACCGTTGAATCTGTAGCCAATAGTACCGTGAATATCCCCACCAAATCTCAGCTCGATCAGGCTAGTTTTGGACTACCAAACGCTGTTCCAACGAGATAACCTCGAATCCGAGTTCTAGGGTTGCAGGTTCGGACTGTTTCAGATATTTCTTGGGCGGGAAGCAACAAACATAACTTCTTGAATATAATTCCGATCGGACTTCCGTCAGTTGCTACGAGCTCATGGCTTGATGGTGATCATACGGGTATATTTTTCTTACCAAAGCGATGTAACCTTCGACGTCGGCAAGCCTCCAAAGATGCGTCCTCCAAACTGTTTTCCCTCCCTTCTTCCTCTTTCTTATTTTTCGGTTCTCCACCTTTGATCTACCCCAACTTTTCTCTTTCACCACCACCGTGGCTTGCCACAGTCACAGTAGATCCACCACCTCCGCAACGTCTCCTTCTCCGTTGATTATCATACGGTTCGCCGCTTCTCACCTACATCTCTCGGCACCATCTTTTCTTCTTCCTTTTTCTCTATATCTCTTGCTCTCCCATACTCTCTCTCACGTCAAAGCCTCTTAGGGTTTTTGATAGACGTTCTCTTTGACGGCTCATGAAGATATAAACGCACATACACACAAACACTGAAAACCCTTTGTCGTTTACTAGATTTTAGACTAATGGGCTTTTAACATGGGTAGAAAAACATACCGGTCCAATTACATAAAATTGGGGATGTTACAATTCTCCCCTACTTAGAATAAATTCATCCTCGAATTTGCGAACCAGTTCATCCACCACTTAGTTTTCGCCTCAACTTGGAGTGTCCTCTTCCAAGATGATATGATGACTAACTAACTAAACTTTCACCTCAACAACCTCTGAACACTGACACAATAACTATATTTACTTTCACGTTTGAAACGGAAAGTACTTTAATCAACAATCAACAAAATCATAAAATTCAAATAGGATCGATCAACCTAGTTAACATAACCACTCAAGAATCAAGCAATCAAAACCTTTTTCAAATTTCAAAACAATTTTTAAAATTTGACCCTCCGGGTCGAAACCGGAGTGGCCTTAACCTAGGCTATGATACCAAAATTGTTACACCCGTCCCGCCTTATCGGCTAAGACAAGGTGTTATTCAAATGGTCCCGCCAAAAACCTTCTTTATAAAAAATAAAACTATTCAATCATAAAACTTGTTCCACGTCTCATAAAGCTTTTAACTTGAGCGAAAAGATAAAAGGGTGAACACAATGACGACATTCTAATAACATTCAACAATCAGTGCGTAGCATAGAATCAGACTCCACATTCTTGACATACATCCAACAAGCATAACGGTTTCACATAATATTCAACCTAGCATATAATCATAATATCAATTAAACCATATTTCTCAAATCATCATAGTCAATCATATCCACGTTCATCAATATCGCTAAACCGAAATCCCATCAGCTTAGCATGGCAGCTAAACAAATCCCATGTTCGTCCAATCACCATGTACAAAACCAATCCCAGGTTCATACAATTACCAGGCACGAAACAAATCCCATGTTCTGCCCATCACGAGACATCAAACAAATCCCATGTTTGTGTCCCCAACACACAATCTCATTTCATAACACCTCACAACGATCATCATGTTACACATCAACTCATCATATCATGTCATCATTCATTATAATCATACATCTAATCATCATATCAAAGCATACAATATCAAACAATAGACATATCCAATCACATAGTTTCCAAGCCTATACAAGCAATTCATGAAGAACATGCTTAGAAAATAATCATTGTGTTTCCGCGATTACCACCCTCACCTTTGCCACTTAAATGTTGAAACTCATTTCTCTTTTCCCATGTCAGACCCAATATTCAAGAACACCAGCTCCATCCAACCTCGTTGCCAAACCAAACATATAATGTCACCATTTATTCTATACAAATATGTCTCGGAAACACACGTATAAAACAACAACTAACCGTTAAAATTACGATCCCAGCGTTGAATCTGTAGCCAGTAGTACCGTGAATATGCCCACCAAATCTCAGCTCGATCAGGCAAGTTTTGGACTACCAAACGCTGTTCCAAGGAGACAACCTCGAATCCGAGTTCAAGGGTTGCAGGTTCGGACTGTTTCAGATATTTCTTGCGCAGGAAGTAACAAACATAACTTCTTGAGTATAACTCCGATCGGACTTCCGTCAGTTGCTACGAGCTCATGGATTGATGGTGATCATACGGGTATATTTTTCTTACCAAAACGATGTCACCTCCGACGTCGTCGAGCCTCCAAGGATGCTCACCTTGCGGAGAACCTTGAATAGTTTCGCCGGTGTTTCTATCTCTTTCTGTTTCAGCCTCCTCGACGCCATCCGGGTGCGTTCTCGCTGCTCCTTGTCTTGGTCAGGGCTCTCACCATCCATGTGCTCCTCTTCCTCTTTGGCCGCTCTCTCAGCCACCTTCTCGGCCTTTTCCGAGGTCGTTCTCTTCCCCTTCGCGACCGCAGCTCTGTTTCTCGAATAGGCGGTTTGGTTTTCCTCCCATCTTCCTCTGTTGGCATCCGAGTCGACCTCCATGGGTTCAGTTACCATTTTCTCTGACATAGACAGGTCCCTACGTCGTGGATATCTGCGGACAGCACTTGCTACTGGGCTTGGCGAACGAAATCGAGTGTTCGCACGATCGGGTACTCGAGTATCGCCTCGGGTGGCGGATCAAGTTGAGCATCGCGTTGGGGTTTGGAAAACGTTCCCTTGTTGTCAAGGCATGCGAAACGTCTCCTCTTCCCTGGGAATCTCGAGCAAGGTCGCCTCCTTCTCTCGTTTTGGCATCAGCGGAGGTGGAAGAGGTTCCCTTCTTCTTCTAGGTTTTGATCTTTGAAGCCATTGGTGAATCCTTGAAAAGAAGAAATAACTAAACTCGAGATCAATAGGGTTAGTTCCCAAAAATCTAAGAACACTCGATTTTTATAGAGAAAGTAGTAACTTGGAAGGTTAAGAGTTTTTAGGGTTGAGAGTCAACTTATCGATTTGTGATGTTGGGGAGGGGAGGCTCGAGGCTCTTTAAATAGAGGGAGTCAGCTGCTAGGGTTTCCACCGAGAGTCGGATAAGAGGTGAGAAAATACGGACTTCACTCTCCAACCAAGTACGAACACGACCAGGCGCGTCGAGTACATTTTCGGGTTCCCCAAAAATTCCATTTTTTTGTTTTATTTTTTTTAGTACAGAAGACTTAAACAAATATAAAACTATTTTAAATCCTAACAAAACCAAAAATTAATTTGTAAAAATGACTTAAACCCGCTACCCCCACCGCGAGACGATGAAAAAGCTGGGGATCGCGAGAGATGTCGAGTTTCTTTTCGACATGTGCCACCTGGGAAAGCTGATGAGAATCAACCTAGAAGCATATGAGGAGGAGACGGTTCACTTCCTCGCCAAGCTACAGTTACACTACTTCAAAGACCACCCGAAGCTACTACCTGATGGAGGGATAGGGTTCATCACTTTCTTAGTGTGCAACAAGGAGTATCGGCTTACCTTTAAGGAGATGGACGAGCTGTACGGCTTCATGGCTGGTCATGGGAAAACTATGGAGGTAGACAAGCAGGAGATGAAATCCCTATGGCTGACAATAAGGGACAAGCTTCCTTAAAAGTCCACAAGCTCCAAATCTGCTCAAATTAGGAGCCCAGTCCTGAGGTATTTCCACAAATCCTTGGCCTGCATTTTATTCGCTAGGAAAGAAACAGGGAATGTGAATGATCATTAGCTGCAGCTGTTAGACATAACCCTGTCTGGAGTTCTTGATAGTGTTAGGGATGGTAGACAGCTAGTCGGGGATGTAGCAAACACTAGCATGGTCTTTGTCTTGCTCGACTAGTTTTTGTATTTGACGGCTTGGGCCTTGAAACATGAGAGGCGAGAAGGATCTGGAGAGATCTCCATAGGAGGGTTAGTTACACCAATCCTAGGAGGTGGTTAGATGTTGAGTACCTCACACTGGCGAGATTTTTGGCTTATGAGAACCCAAATGAAAGGTTGCTCTTCAAGTTCGTACACCCCGCGGTTGAAGCTACTCAGATTAACTTGCCTAACGTCACAACCACAAAAATTTGGTTAGGGGCAAACATAGACTTCACACCTCCAATAGAGACGTTGTACAACCCTGAGGGAGAATCTGAAACTGAAGAGAGAGAGCCAAGAAGGCAAGGGCAACGAGACGACTCAGAGGACTATGATTTTGAGGAGTATGTTTCCTCCCATAAGCAGCCAGTAGGGGTGAGAGAGGCACATAGGAGGATCGGGTGGTTGAAGAGGATGAACAAGTTCCTGGCAAAGAAAGTTAAGGACCTTACCAGAACGGTCAAGGTAATGGGAGGTCAGATCAGGAAGCTTCATGACAAGGCAAGTTGTGCCTCAGCTCCCACTCCACCCTACGCACCCACATCGATGGGGACGAGCAGACCGCTTGGAGGAATCCGAGGTTTAGCACCTGCAGAACCTCATAGGACTTCGTCGTACGAGCCACATGCAGAGGATTATGGCACCAGACCTGATAGATCATGGAGGAGCCACTTAGATGCCTATCTTACACCTCATCTGAAAGGATACATGATGCCTTATCTGATGCCACCTTCGAGCAACTACTCGGGTGACCACTCGGGTCCTTTCACACTTTACCCATCATACTACCCAATGCATTACCCGGTGAGCTACGCGATGTCGTACCCAAGAAACCCCTCAGATGCTGGTCCGAGCAAGTTGTCTGTGCACATTACAGAGCTCTTTGATGAGCTAACCCCGACACTTGCTGAAGCCGGCGACGAGAATGGTTACACGTTGGCGAGCATGGAGGCTGCTACAACCTCCTTCTTCACCAACCCATGAGGTACCATATTCATCCAAACCTTAGTAAATAACATTACATTTTATTTTCTTTCATTTTGTGATTCTTGGATTGTTTTTCCAAATTTTATTTACACAGAGACTATGTAATTTAAGTTTGGGGGGAGGTCCCTAGAATGTATTTAACATTTCGTTTTATTCTCTTATCTTCTTATTCCAAATTTTTGCATATTAGTTGTATTCATTTGACTCTGCATCTATTTGAATAGAAAAACCCAAAAAAAAAAATTAAAAATTAAAAATGAAAAAAAAAAAAAAAGAGTGTTCATGTAGTTGCATTTACATTATAGGATTGAGTCTAGATTGTTTCATATAGGATTGTTTGCATTTGCATTGGGGATCATGATTATTGTAGCCTTGTAAACTTGTTAATTAACTAGGATAAATTCAATGCCCTCGTTATTAGCTGTTTGATGCTTGCTGATTGAGTTTGAAAGGTAGAACTGAACCACACCTTGAATACTTATACCTGCATTTGAAACTTAGTCGAAGCATGCTGTGATGTGATGTCATTCCCTATCCTATTTGAACTTAATTTTGACTAATAATTGTCAAGTAGTGCATTGAAATCAAACTCATGAACACATTACACATACTTATATTATCTTTTTCCCTTTTACCACCCTTGTTAATCCAAGTAGCTGATTCCCATTATTGGAACAGTTCACCCCACCATTAACATTACCCTTCTTTCAAGCCACTGCTATTCTTTGAGTGATTAGACCTTTTTGGATTGATCTTGGTAGAAAGTGTTAGGTTTGAGCCGACAAGAATATGATCCTAAGTAGTTCTAGTTTCGCATTATACGAGCTAGATAAGATTAGGTGGGAACTTGTTTTAGGGATTTGGGGTTTTTTGGTTTAAAAAGAAGAAAAAAATGGAAAAGAAAAGGGTACAAGGTCTTTGGGAATGGAGTAGATGGGATCCTATTCTTGTATGCATCTATTGGAGCTTACCTTTAGCATTCTCCTAAAGCTCAATCCACTTTTGTTGAGAGAAACCAATTTTAAAATGATAAACCCTTTGAAAAAAGAGACAACCTTTGTCTCTAACCCATTCATCCTAGCCAAATGAGTTTAATGACAGTGCAATGCTTGATTCATGGTTTCCTGCTAATAAATGTTAAAGGGAATGACAAATCTGAATGGATATGTAGACTAGGGATAGAATCGGGTTTGGTTGTGAAGGGTGTGGCGAAAGTTCTTAAGTAGACTCCATCACCATGCATCCTAGAGCTAATCACTTGGACATTGAATTTAACTAATCGATCAGTAAGTTTTGGCTCTGAATCCCCACTTTCAAACCTCATCCTCTTACTTTCTTGCAAGAGGACTAGCAAGAGATAAGTTTGGGAGTGTTGATAACTCTCTATATTACACTTTCTTAGGCATTTTATTATTCATGTTTTGCATTGTATATAGCCTAACCTTAGCATTTTCAGGTCCTTAACCTTATGAAATTGCATTTAGGCTATTTAGGGTGCTGCATTGTTGCATTTGTGCACTTTGGATGAAAACAGGTGCTTTGGAGCCTAAAAAGAGCAAGAATGAGGTGAAACCCTAGCATGTACCCGATGGTGTGATCGTGCAAGAAGAATAGTCTGAACCTTAACTCGATTAAGAGAATCTGAGTGCAAGAGGAACAACCCAAAGCCTAACCGAGGAGGTACCCGACCCTAGCCTCGTGTAGACCTTCCGACAGAGTTGGGCGACTAGGTTAAAGGGGTTTCCATATATAAAATCCGTCCTATTTTCTAACCCTAGGCAGCCACAGACACTCACGAACCAGAGAGCGAGAGCTCTTGTTAGGATTTCTACAATTTACTGTTTTTTGCGATTCACACACTCTGATTCTGCACTACGTTTTATTCCTTTTTCAATACATCATCTACTTTTATTCCTTTTTCAATACATCATCTACTTTTATTTTATGAAGTTCTTATTTGTTTATGCTTCTGTCTCGATTAACGTGAGATCTGAGTAGTGATCTAAAGTCTCTAGGATGGGATAGGCTAGTATGTGTTCTTAATCGGTTGGATGCCTTAGCTTGATTATTTTTTATGAAAATTCCCTTATGGATAGGTGTTCTTAGAGCTAGTTTCAGACCGAGAGGTTGAGTCTAGATCCTAGGCATGTCACCACTGAGAGTGTTCAATGAATTGCTTGAATCAACATATGCTAGAGATTCACTCACTTAGCTTAAGAGATTAGGTGAGTAAGGAGTTTACCGGCCATAATAAATCGGATTTTAATGCCTACTTAGTCATGTTTCTCCAACGAAAGTTGGGTAAAGAAGTGATAAGGGTTGATTGTTTCTACCACGAGAGTGAATTTGCAAGATTTAAAGATTCATTGTCTAGGGAATATATTGTTTGAGGCATGTAAGGCACCCGAAATCGATTAGGAGTACTTATGAACTGATTACCCATCCTTAGGAGCTTTCGTATTTGATTGTTTAAACTTTTATCTTTAAGTTGAACCTTTACCCGAACCGGTATTCGATCACCAGCTTCGTGTAGGTCCTCAAGTTTTTCATCATTATTTTCTTAGTCTTTCTGTTACTCGAGAGTACACAATTGCTTGCATTGTGTATCTAGGTCGAGTAGTTCTTGTTTCATTCTTTTTACTACCATTCACACTAGGTTGTTAGTCAAAACCCCACTTATCACTTGGGTTGACTCTTGTTGTTACATAAACTCCAAGGCATGAAACTTTATCATTGATGGTGGTTCATGCATTAATATAGCCAACAAGTATTTGGTTGATAAGATAGGTCTCCAAAAGACAAAGCAACCTTATCCATATCGACTTAAGTGGCTCAATGTATGAGGCTTAATGAAGGATCTCCAAACAAGTCACCATATTCTTCACCATAGGCAAATATTCAGATCAAATTGTGTGTAATGTGGTTCCTATGCAAGCTGGACACCTTCTTTTAGGCCGGTCATGGCAGTTTCACAAAGAGACTCTACACAATGCTTGAACCAACTACTACACAATCTCTCACAACAGAACAAGAAGCATACTTTAGCTCCATTACTCCTTAAGAATTCCATGAGATGCAAAAGACCATGTCAAAGGGAGCTAAATCAAGCAAAACCAACCTTTACATAACACCTTGTACTCTTTTGAAATCGATTATTTTGCAAGTAAATTTGATACTAATGATTTGTAAGGAATGTTTGTTTTCAGGTCAAGAAGAAAAGGAAACTACCCTCAAAAGTACTTGGACTATTAAGTAGGTTTAAGGAGGTATTTCCTGAGGAGATACCACCAGGTTTACCACCGACAAGAGGAATTGATCATCAAATTGATATAGTTCTCGAAGCACCATTGCCTTATAAACAAGCATATCACATTAACCCTGCAGAAGCAAAAGAATTGAAAATGCAACTTCAAGATCTAATGTCAAATAGCTACATCTGAGAAAGCTTAATTCTTTCTATTGTACCAGTTCTTCTAGTACCCAAGAAAGATAGAACTTGGAGAATATATGTCGATTGCCGATTTGCCGCGCAATCAACAACAATAATGTCATCTAATTTCCAAGCTTGATACATGCTTGATGAACTTAATGGAGCTACCATCTTCTCAAAAATCGTCGAAAGAGGTGAATACCATCGAGTGAGGATGAAAGAAGGTGATGAATGGAAGACATCGTTCAAAACTAATCAAGGACTATATGAGTGGTTAGTCATGTCATTTGGACTCACCAACGCCACAAGCACATTCATGAGGTTAATGAACCATGTTCTAAGGGAGTATATTTTGTAAGTTTGTGGTTGTATACTTTCATGATATCTTGATTTTTAACACATATCTTGTAGATCACTTAAAACATCTTGAAATAGTTATAGAAACGATCAAGACTGAAAAATTAATTCTATGTCAATCTTAGAAAATGCACATTTTGCACTGTTCAAGTTATGTTTTTAGGATTTGTTGTAAGCTCGCATGGACTAAAGGTTGGCGAGAAAAGATCAAGGCTATACAAGACTGATCTATCCCAACAACAAAATTGGACATGTTAGGAGCTTCCACGGCATGGCTAGCTTCTATAGATGGACCATTGGCCTTGGTGATTTTAGAAAAATGTGGAATTCAAATGGGATCAAGTCCAAGAGGATGCATTCCAAATACTTAAAGATAGTCTCACACATGCACATGTTTTTGTAGTTCTTGACTTTGAAAAAATGGTTCATACTTAATGTGATGCTTATGGTACAAGATTATGAGCTGTCTTAACTCAAGGAGGAAAACCAGTAGCATATTCAGTGAGAAACTCAATGGAGTTGCACTTAAGTATCGTACTTATGATAAAGAGCCCTATGCTTTAGTAAGATCTCTTGAAACTTAGCAACATTATTTGCTGTCAAAAGAGTTTGTTATTCATACAGATCATGAGATACTCAAGCAACTAAGACAAAAAAAAAAAAAAAAAAGAAACTACATTCAAGAAGAGACATGCAAGGTAGCTTGAATTTGTAGAGATTTTTTCCAATGTTATCAAATAAAAGAATGGTAAAGAGAATGTTGGCTAATGTTCTATCTAGGAGGCATGTTTTGATAAGTACCATGGAGGCTAAGGTCATGAGATTTCAACATATCAAAGATCTATATGAAGAGGATCCAGATTTCAAAGAAACCTTTAAGGAAGCAAGCAAGGTCGCATATAGATCATTCTACCAACATGATAGGTTTCTCTTTAAACATGATTGTGCATTCTCCAAGGATCCATGAGAGAGCTGCTAATAGGAGAAGGACATGGAGGTGGACTTATGGGACATTTTGGACGGGACAAGACTCTAACTGTCCCTATGGAGCATTTCTGTTGGCACACTTAAAAAGAGATGTTGAAAGGTTATGCACAGTGCATTACATGCTTGAAAGCAAAATCCATTTCACATCCTTAAGGTTTATATATCCCTTTGCCTATTACCAACCTATCATGGGTAGACATTTTATGAGTTTTGTTCTAGGGCTGCCCCAAGGTCAACCATAAACACTCAATCTTTGTCATAGTGATAGATTTTCGAAAATGGCTCATTTCATTCCATACAACAAAACAAATGATGCTTCTCAAACAATTGATTTCTCAAAGAAGTTGTGTGTTTACATGGAATGCCAAGAAACATTGTTTCAGACCAAGATACAAAATTTCTCAGTCACTTTTGGAAAATACAAAATTTGGGACACCAAATTTTGATCCTTTGCTTCAAATTAAACATTTTATTGACACTCAGAAAAAAAATAGTAGGAAATAGACTATTCAATGCTATTATTGACCCGAAAGATGTCCCCCTTCTTTGTGCCATGCCTCTGAGAGTCCCCAACTGTGCCAAACTCTAGGATTGCATTTTAGAAAATCCGGCAAATACACAGCTAAATCAGGATATCATAAGTTTCGTATGGAGAATCCAATGGATCACAAGAGCTGATTATTCGGCCCAGCTATAAGACATTTACATGCCTTGTTTGGAAGATTAAATGTCCATCAATTTTGAGATATTTTATGTCGCAAGTTATTACAGGTTGTGTGTCGATCACTAAAATAAAATTTTAAATTGCGATTCAGATTGTTCTTAATGTGGAAATCCAGAAGAGACAATATATAACATCATATTTGAGTGTCCACCAGCTCTAGCAACTTGAGTTTTTGATAACTCTCTAATTTACACTCTTTAGACAGCCTTTTTTGTTCATATTTTGCATTATCTATACCCTAACCTTAGCATTTTTAGGTCCTTAACCGTAGGAATTTACATTTACGTTATTTAGGGTGCTGCATTGTTGCATTTGTGCATTTTGGATGAAAACAAGTGCTTTGGAGCCTAAAAAGGACAAGAATAAGCTAAAAACCCGAGATGTATTCAATGGAGTGATCGTGCGAGAAGAACAGTCCGAACCTTAACCCGACCAAAAAGGATCTGAAGCATCAAGAAGGAAAAAGGAGGCACCCGACCATACCACCCGGTCATTGCCACATAGTACCTGGTCGAGTTCATGACAAGACCTTCAAATATTGACTCGAATGAAGATTTTACGTTGGGATTCAGCTTCTGAGTTCTTCATCAAAGTTATAGGAAATCGAGTTCTCTATCCAATGGTGGTGAATTTAGGCCAAGCGGATGTGCATTTCAAGAGTTATTCCTGTTTTAGTGAGCGTATATACATCCAGATCGAAGAATGGAACCACCCGATCGCCTATCCGATCATGCACTCGAAGTGGAGCTCGAGTTCCACCTCGTGTAGCATGGTCGGATACCTACTGACGTGGCTAGGTCAACCTGTTTTACTTATAAATACCCCCTCTTAACCCTATTTTTGACAGACAAGAGGCGAGAGTCGTTTTTACACTTCTCTTGGAGCAAATTCTCCAGTTTTTGTTATTCATTTAACTTGAATTCTGTTTACATTTTGCTATTGCTTCTTTCTAATAAAACGTTATCTCCTTTTCATTTTTATTATTATGCAGTTTTTATTTATTTTTGGATTTATGTTCTTTGCCATGAGATCTGAGTAGTGAATCAAAGTTTCTAGGGATGGGATAGGCTAGTATGTATTCTTAATCGGTTAGGATGTTTTAGCTTGATTGTTTTTATGAAAATTTCCTTCTGGATTAGTGTTCTTAGTGCTATTTTCAGACCGAGAGGTTGAGATTAGATTCTAGGCATTTCCGCCCGAGAGGTGTTCGATGAAATGCCTGAATTAGATAATGCCAGAGATTTACTCACTTAGCCTAAGACATTAGATGAGTAAGGAGTTTATTGACAATAACGAATTGGATTTTAATGTCTGCTTGATTAATTTTCTCCAACGAGAGTTGGGTAAGGGAGTAGTTTAAGTTTGATTGTTTCTACCACGAGAGTGGATTAGCAAGGATTAGAAATTCATTGTCTAGGGAATAGATTGCTTGAGGCTTGTAAAACATTCTAGGTTGATTAGGAATACTTATGAACCAATTACCCCATCCTTAGGAGCTTTCGCATCTTGATTTTTTAATGTTTTTATATCAACCCGATCACCTGCATCGTGTGGTACTTCGAGTTGTTCTTTATTTTTGTTCTTTCCGTTTTCTTATTTTTGTTCACCTTAGGTTGATAGATAAAACCCCCCATTATTGTTTGGTTTGACTTGCCTGTTTCTGATTACATCCTATCTGCTAGCATAACAACCATTTGGATTGATAACCCTTTGTACTACAACTGCATAGGGAATTGATATCTTGGGTGAAAATACTGTTATCAGTTCTATCACATGTCCCCACCGTACATGGGATGTTTCCATCAGAATTGTTGTATGTGAATATGAACTATTTAATTTAGCGAACACCTCTGATATCCCATATTTTAATGTTTCATGGGTCCTATGGTATATCTGGGAAGCTCAAAATGATAAGGCTTTTGATAATATGGACATAGATCGAGGAGACATCTTGTAATTAGCAGAAATTGAGGCACAAGATTGGAATAAGGCTCAAATGTAGATTATGTTGATAAATGGATTACAAGATTCATCTGTTTTAGTATTTAGTTGTTTTATTGATGGATCTTGGAAAAAAACTTGATAAATTTTCAGGAATCACATTCTAGTGTATACATACATTCTAATGACGCATAACCTACCATGGGAGCTGCCAACATGCGGCAGAGCTTGATGTCATTGCACACAAAGATGGAAGCTCTTGTTTGGGCGATGAAATATATGTTTTGGAGCACACAAGCAAGAAGTGGCATTCATTACATAATGGTATAGGTGGTGTCTTCTCCAACTAATGTTTTTTACATACTTCGATGAAATACAAAGTGTCAAGAGAGTTTTCACTTCTTTTTTTTAACCCTTATCTCACTCAAGCTAATGTTTGGTACGTAAAATACATACCAAACTGTTGTTAAGTTTATTCACGTAGAACATCGCGCCACCATACCAACATGGTATATAGGAGAAATATTATATAGACAATGTTTCTCAGTCTTGATGAGGACATCAATAGTAAACTTCCGGAAGAACCTATTCTGCCATTTCCCGAAGAACCCATTCTACCATTTCCTGAAAAACCCGTTCTACCATTTCCTGAAGAACCTGTTCTGCCAACAATGATACACAAACCTATGACAAGGCTGGGAGCAAGAACCTTAAGGGAACAATTCAACAAGTCCAATGAAAGTCTTATTACTCTCATTGAGCTAGAAGATTCCAAAGAAAAGACTCCAAAAGCATCATTTTGCCGGTTTTACAAGGAATTAAGAACCCGTTCTTTTCATCATTTCCGAAGCCATCAATGAAGGATTGGAGCGTGCATGAGAGATATTTTCAAGGTAAGTTTTTGAATTCAAATAATAAATGGTTCTTTTCTTGTTTTGCAGGAATTGACCGTTGGGTCTTTATGAGTCTTTTATTTATTTAGGTTCTAAAATCGAATTTGTTGTTTTACAAGTTTTAGTCCTTTTATTTGTAATAAATTTTGACCCTAGAAGGTCCCCTGCTGTTGGATCGTTATATAAGGTCCCTTCTCAGCATTGTAACCTTTCAAGTTTTTTATGAAATAAAATGAGAGTTTTCTTAGGTTTACTTCTGAGATAGAAGCAACCACCCTTTTATCCTTCTTCTTGTGTGTAATTCCTTGAAGACTGAGTGATGTTCATATATTTTACCTTGTTTTCCCTTAGTTTATTCACATCTTTTGCATCTTTTTCTATCCATTTAGGCCATTATTGTGTAGCTTTAGCACTAATCATGCATTAGAGTTTAGTTGCATTGCATTTGCATCTTTCATGCATAAACAGGTGATTTTGGAGCTCAAGGAGCATGGAAGCAATGGAGAAGAGATGTGAAGCAATCTTGAGGAGGAAACAAGGGAGTTAAGGCTGAAACAACAAGGTCCGGAGTCCAACTCGACCGCACACTCGACCAGACACTCGACCGAGTGGAGATTGCACGTGAGAAGCCAGCTCGACCCCTAGCTCGACCGAGCACAGGTCGAGTTGACCGAGCCGTTGACTGCTTTGACTTTTTCTATTTTTAGGGCTTCCACTTCCCCACTATATAAGACCTTGTACCTGCAGCCACCAAAGTGTCCAGCTTTTTAGATATTTTCCAGAAAACTAGTTTTTACCTTTTTTAGCATTATTCCTTTTGCATTTTATTAGATTTTGTACTTGTTTAAGAAAACACTTAGATTCTTCAATATTGTTGGTTCAATAACTTTCTTAATATTGAGAATTTGAGTTTCATCCTTTGATTAATATTGAAGATCTCAGTTTTATCTTTCTAATAATGCAAGTTTCAATATTTTCTGGGTTTTTGATTTGTTTCATCATGTCTTGTTGTGAGTAGTCTTCTTAGGATCTTGAGGATGGGTTAGGAAGGATTGATCTTGTGGTTTATGTGATTTGGTCAAACTTGATTGTTGTAGATCTCTTCTAGGCTAGATGTTCTTAAGGCTGATCTTGAACTAAGAGGTTAGGATCTGATTTCAAGCTCCTTAGCATCACACCAATGTTTAAGAAGCATAGATAAGGATAGATCTAGAGCTTACCATTAGGCTTGCTAAGAGATTAGAGGTCTTGTTTGGTTTGAGATGTATTGCTTAATGCCTGCTTGTGTAGATTCTTTACTGTGTGAGAACAAGTCTAGAATTGCATAGGTTTGATTGTTTCTTGACCATGAGAGTGAGAGAAACTTGTCTTAGATTTATATGTCTAGAGGTTAGCTCAAAGTTTGCTTGAGATTTGTTGACCAAGTTAGATAACCACAATGATTAGTTCTTCCCATGAATCCATCCTCAGGAACCTTCTTTGTTTATTGATTTTAAAGTCTTAAACTTGTAGCTTGCTTGTTGTTTGATTGGTTTTAGTATTGCTCTGTTTTTGTTGTGTTGCTCTGTTTTCCAGATTCAACCAGCTCGACCTCCCACTCGACCTACACTCGGTCGAGTGCTTGCTCGAGTTCATCCCTAGAACTTGTGTTTATGATCTGTGATTGTCTTGTTTCATTCCTGTTTCATTCCAGTTGCATACATTTAGTTTTCAATCCATTAATTGTCTTGCATTAGTTCATTAGTAGTAGTTTCTATTTCTGTTCTTGCTTCATTACAGTTTCAATCATTCAGTTTCATTTGCATTTAGTTCTTGGTTCTTGTAGTTTACTTTTTGCATCTTTACAGTTCCATCTTAGGATTGTTAGTGACAAACAATCATTACATTTGTCTTAACTTAGATTCATATGCACATCTTATCTGTTCACAAACACTCATTTAGGATTGATACCTCTTGTACTGCAATAGCATAAGGGGAATTGAAACACCCATCCATCATTCCATTCATATATAATCATTGCATACATCCACCATCATTCACCCAACAAATAAAGCTTGTTTCAATTTGGCGCCGTTGCCCATTTGAGTGTGTTTTTGTGACATTTAGGATCCATATTAGTCTAAGATTAAGTTCGTTTATACACTTGAATCTTATGTTTCTGGGTTGAAGTTCCATATCAGGTACCACTCGACCAGTAGCTCGACCCCAGCCCGACCGAGTCGTGGTCGAGCACTTGCTCGAGCCAGACCCCGGATCTCTTTAACCATCAGTTTCCAGTCGACTTGACCTCCTACTTGAGCCTGTGCTCAGTTGTTTTGTGACAACCCGTCCTGTGGACCCCACTAGCCCACCGCTAGCTGCCCCAACGGACCGTCTGTGGACCCTGCTAGCCCACTGTTAGCCGGCCCAACAGACCCCAAGCTGGCCCTGCAGGGCATCGATCCTAACCCATCACTGAGGATATCCCAATCCACCAGTAGGTTATTGGTGCGCCAGGCGTTCCTCGAACCCTGGTCCCTCACCCTTTAACAACATTCCCACAGGACAAGCTGTCACCAATTGAGCTGCACGGGACGGGTTGTTACACGTTTGCCTGGCAAAAATCGTTTGTGTTTTCTGTTTGAGTCAGTAACCATGTTTCAAGGCAGTCAGTTCCATTATGCACCTATGCACCAACAACAAAGTTTCCAGCCTCAATGGTGTCACCCTCCAGCATTTCAGACATACCAAGCCCAAGAACCTGACTTAAGAGCTATGATGCAACAATTATTGCTTGGGCAAGCCAATCAGCAGATTGAGGCAGCAAGGCAGTTTGGAGAGCTGAACCAAACATTGGATTCTTATGCTCATGACCTGAGTAACCAGCTTGAGAGTCTGACCTCTTCATTTCAGTGCAAGGAGAGCTCCATTTCTTCTACTTCAGCTCCTAATCCACACCAACTTCCTGAACAAGCTATTCCATACCCAAGGGAGATCACTGTTAAAGCTATCCATCTCCATGAGGAATATGTCACTGAGGACAGTGAGGTTCAAGGTGGGGAGGGTTGGTCACTAATTGAAGCCCAGAGTGAAGGTTTTACTCAGCAGACTGAGGCAGAGAAACCACTCGACCAGGTGCTCGACCACACACACGATCGAGTACATGATCGAGTGACTGATCGAGTTGCAGACACAGAAGCTGTTAAGCCTGGTAGATACATTCCTCCTGCTTACAAACCGCCTCTACCATTCCCAGGATGTTTCAAGGCTCAAAAGATAAGGGAATTGAGGGAGATCATTGAGAAAAAGGAGAAGATAGCTTTGCAACAAGAGAAGGAGGAAGCCTTGAAAGAAGAGGTTGTCATTAAGGAAGTGATGGCTTTGAAGGAAGAAGTAGTCATTGAAAAGAAGGATGGAATGGCCATACAACAGGAGGTTGTCATTGAGAAGAAGGAAGAAGTGATGGCTTTGCAACAAGAGGAAGTTAAAGTCTTGAAGGAAGTAATGGCTATACAAGAGACTAACATTGCTTACCAAGAAGAAGAGAGAGGACCTTCTTTGGAACAGCATTCTCCATATCCTTTCTATCATAATTTTTTACTTGAGATGTCAAAGAAGAGGGCTCATGACCAAGATATGAAGGATTTGAAAGAGATTGGGACAACTATTGTCCCAACAAAGCTTGAAGATCCAGGCTCATTCAACTTACCCTGTTCCATCAGCTACATGCACTTCAATAAGTGCCTTTGTGATTTAGGAGCTTCAGTGAGCTTGATGCCATACTCAGTGGCTGAGAAGTTGGGGTATGAGGACTTCAAGGACAGCAACTACTATGTCAGTCTAGCAGATGGATCCAAGAGGGATGTGGTTGGAGTGATTAAAAATCTCCCTATCAAAATAGGAGAAGCAAGGATCCCAACTGATTTTGCAATCATGAGTATGGAAAAAGAGCCTAAAGACCCTCTTATCTTGGGAAGGCCATTCTTAGCTACAGTTGGGGGAGTTATTGATGTGAAGATGGGGACTATAAAGCTCCACCAGACTGAAGACTTCACTATGAAGTTTGATATCAACAATCCCACTAATCTGCCCTCCAAATATGATCCACCTTACACTATCAAAAGAAAGGAGGATCATGAGATCTCAAGTGAGGAAACTGCTTCAAGGGGTAAGCTAACCTTTCAAGAAGATTCAGTGGAGAAGCTTAAGAATTCTGTTCAAAAACTGACTGCTTTAGTCAAGGATCTCCAAGTCAAGCTGAACAAAAGGACTTTGAAGAGAGCAAGGCCAAAGCTCAAGGTTAAAAAGAAACATGGTTCAAGTGCTAATGAGGTAGTGATCAAGAAGGAAAACCAGGGTTACCAAATAGAACCAGGGGGATTTCATCACCTCCTTGGTCTCTAACTCAAGCCTGAAAAGGCAATCAAAAGTCAAGCTTAGTGACTTTAAACAAGCTCACTAGTTAGGAAGTCCCTAAGGTATCCCTGTATATATTGCTTTGGAATTTTGGTATTTTGATTTTTGCTTTAGTATTTTCATGGTTAGGCACGCTAGGGAGTCTGAATAGAAGAGGAAGGCTCAGGATTTGGAGACTCGCAGTCCAGCTCGACCCCCCCACTTGGACACGTACCCGACCGAGTCAAGGTCGATCGGAGTCATCGAGCTGCCCCAAAGTCCTTCTCCAAGCCACCAGCCTGACCCCAACTACTCCTATGACAGCATGCAGATGGATGTGGACAACTTCTTCCACAATCCCTAAGGTACCACTATCACCTTACCATTGTTTATACCATTGCATTTCATATTGTGTTTTGTGTTGTGTTTAAATCTTGAATCCTCTCACAACTTTTTCACACAAGGGACTGTGTGATTTAAGTTTGGGGGAGGGTTTGAGATAGCATTTGATGTTGTATTTTGTGTTCTTATTTCAATTTTTTATCATCATCATGTTAGCACTTGCATTAGCATCTAAGGCATAGAAAAACCATAAAAATTTGAAAATTTTTGAAAAAAATCTTCATAAAAAAAGAGTGTTCATGTAGTTTGCATTGCATATTAGGATCTTGTTTAGCATGTTTCATGTAGAATTGTATAATATTTGCATTAGGGATCTATGATGAGTATTTCCTTGTTAGCTTGCTTCATTCACTAGACTAGGATCAATGCCCAAGTTATTAGTACTTTGATGCTAGTTGAGTAGTAGGAAGCATAAGATTGAACCAAGCTTGAATTCTTGCATTGCATTTGGTCTAAATTGAAGCATGTTGTGATTTGAAACCATTTCCTATTTTATAAGAACCTAATATTGACTTTTAATTATCAATGTGTGCATTGCTTTAAACTCATGGATACCATATACATACTTGGATCATCTTTCTCCTTTTTACCACTCTTGTTGATCCAAGTAGCTGATTAAATCATTAAGATCAGTTCTCCTACCCCTAAACCATACCTTCTTTCAAGCCTTGTTTGTTCTTGAGTGTGTGAGGCCTATTTTTGGGATTGAGCTTGGTAGAAAGTGTTAGGTTTGAACTGACAAGAGTAAGACCTTGTGTAGTTCTAGTTTGCATTTTTCAAACTAGATAGGACTAGGTGGTTCACTTGTTGGGTTTGGGGCTTGGCTGTTTTGAAAAGAAAAGAAAGAAAAAAGAGAAAAAAAAAAAAAAAAAAGGGGTAGAGTCTTTAAGAGGAGATTGTGTTTAAGCAAAGTCTAGTGAAAGGATGGGAAGTAAAGTGTTGATTAAGATGGTTCTAGTTAAGGAAAAGAAAAGAAAGAAAAGAAAAGTTTAGCAAAATGCTTTTATGTCTTAAGAATAAGAAGAAAAGAGAACCATAGCAATAAGAAAGAATCCCCATTCCACTAGAAAGATCAAATAAGAAACATCTCCTAAGACTTGAAAACCAAAAGAGAAAAAAGTTAAAGAGAAAAGAAGAAGCAAATGGTAGCACTAGGATCATTTGGGTTTAGAATTCTAGGATAAACACTTTGGGTACCTTTGGGTAGACAAGGTTTTATTCTTGTATGAGTTTAGGTGTTCTTACCTTTAGCATTCTTCTAAAGCTCAATCCATTTTCATGAGAGAACCTTGATATTGGCAAGCCCCACTCTAAACAGAGACCATCATTGTCTCAAAACCCTTTATTACCAAGCCAAATGAGTTTAAGCATTGCATAGAGTTGATTCATGTTCTTGTTTAATGAATATTAAAGGAAATGGTTGATTTGAATGCATGTGGATAACTAAGGCTCAAATCAATAAAGGTTGTGATATGCTTGTCTAAAGTCTTTAAATTCTAGCTCATTCAACTTGCATCATAGTACTAGTAACTTGGATATTGATTCTAGATGGTCTATTTGCAAGCTTAAGGAGCTGAGATCCCACTTTCAAACCTCACTTACCTTCTTATGTCTTTGATTATTTGCTTGAGGGCAAGCAAACACTAAGTTTGGGGGTGTTGATGTTCATTGAAACAACCCGACCCTTTTTTTTTTTTTTAAATTAAATACAGTATATATAATTAAGTATCTCATACTACTTAATTAAACAAACCAACCCACACACAGTAACCAACCAATAATAAACCAACATCCAATTACACGCACAGCGGAAACATATCAATAATACAAAACCAATACAATAACATTTCTATCCATTCTATCCAGCAACCTAACATATCTCTATCCAAGGTTCCATCCTAAACAATATAACAAAGACCAACAACACGCAAACGAGACCCTAGTTCATCCTCCTCCTCATCGCCATGATTCCATGTCACATACCTGCACACCACAAACAACAATTGAGATGCGTAAGTATTATCATAAATACTTAGTGAGGCCGTCCTCCCATCTACTGGGTTATACACACAAGCATATGAGACCCTCAAGTTTAAGCAAAACAAACAACACACAACAATACATCAAACCAGGAAATCAAGTCTCGACTGAGACCAGTGTCGACCGATGCCTCACGGTGTCGATCGATGCTACAAACAATGGTGTCGACCGATGCTGAACAGTGTCGACCGATGCCACTCCAAATGGTGTCAACCGATGCTTCCTAGTGTCGATCGATGCCTCCTCTGCAGACACGATCTGCGCGAAACCGAACATCGAACTCTCCTTCCCAATCATCTCGAATCCGTCTCAAACTCACCCAATTACCTCAGAAATCACTGGGAATCACAAGAACAACGAACCCAAGCAACAAAACAACACAAACAGCAAAGAAAAACACACAAACAAGAGAGATCTCATGCTTAGATCAACCATGGTCAAGCACTCACCTCAAGAACAGGAAGATTGGATTGAGAAACGTGGAAAACAACACCTCCAGAAGCTCCCCCTTCGTTTCCAGCAACAGCTAACCCTCCTACAGCCTCAGATCTCTCCAAAAACCCCAAGAACAAACCCAGAAAGTCACTGAAACGTTTTCTCCCTTTTCTCTCTTTCTTTCTCTCCAAAAACACAAACGGCGACAAAAGAGACTTTCTGAAACCCTCAGTTCATCCCCGACACTTAACAAAACGATTAGGGTTTTAATTGAACCAAACCGAACCAATCAGCAATTAAATCAAACCCGACCAAACCGGAAAAACATGGTGTCGATCGATGCCAACAAGGGTATCGATCGACACCCACACCAAAATTACAAAAATTGGTTTGCGGATGTTACAATTCTCCCCCACCAATAAGGATTCGTCCTCGAATCCCGCAGTACCATCCATCCTCCAAGGACCTCCGTGCCACCGTCAACACGGCCCGCACGTCCCCAGACCGGACTAAACACCATCAGCCAAGGTTTCCCGTGCCACTGTCGCAACAGCCCGCACACCTCCGACTGACCCTCGAGGTCTTCCTCTAGTCAATATACTCACATCAAAGACACTATTTGCTCACAACTCAGTGCTTCCCCCGTCCGTGGTCGCAACCAACGAATCATGCCGGCTCGCTATCAGGCCAACCGCCTTAAGCTACGGCATCCAGGAATGTCACTCACACACACACTCCCCCCGCTCTCAGGTCGCAACCTTCGAGTCATACCGGCTCACTGCCAGGCCACAGCCTACAGCTACGGTGTCCAGGGAGTCTCAAAATCCCGCAAAACCGTCCAATTGTCAAGGACCTCCGTGCCACCGTCAACACGGCCCGCACGTCCCCGACCGGACTAAATACCGTCAGCCAAGGTTTCCCGTGCACTGTCGCAACAGCCCGAACACCTCCGACTGAACCACGAGGTCTCCCTCTAGTCAATATACTCACATCAAATACACTATTTGCTCACAACTCAGTGCTTCCCCCGTCCGTGGTCGCAACCAACGAATCATGCCGGCTCGCTATCAGGCCAACCGCCTTAAGCTACGGCATCCAGGAAGTCACTCACACACACACTCCCCCCGCTCTCAGGTCGCAACCTTCGAGTCATACCGGCTCACTGCCAGGCCACAGCCTACAGCTACGGTATCCAGGGAATCTCACACGCCCACTCCCCCCGCTCTCGGGTCGCAACCCTCGAGACATACCGGCTCACTGCCGAGCCACGGCTCACAGCTACGGTATCCAGGGAGTCTCAAAATCCCGCTCTAAGGTCGTCACCCTAAAGCGCGCTCACGGATTGTCATCCGAAGCAAACATACCACTCCCACTCTCTGGCCACAAAGTCCATTGAGCTATCGGTATCACATGAGTTGGGCTCACACTATCCTGAGTAAATAAGTCCAATGTCAACGAGTATCTCCCGACTAGATCTACCTCAACACTTTGCATTTCTGGAAACTTCTATTTTTAGAAACTTTCATTTATAGCAATCTTCTATTTATGGAAACTTTCCATTTATAGACTCCCGTGCTATTTCCTTTCCAGTGATTTTTCACAAATCCCAAAACCAAAGAACTCCAACTTTTATTAGAACCTCAAATGCAATAATCGTTTACAACTCCAAATGAAAATACATAATGAAAGAAAGAATACATAAGCTAAAACTAAGCGTCGGAATGGACACCCGGTCCTCCCTTCGGCTGCGCTGCAACCTCCATCATCTGCCTCCTCTTAGGACAGAAAGGCCTGATATGCCCTTCCTCTCCGCAATGATAACACACTCGACGGTACTCCTGCGAATCACCTCCCCTGGCCCCGCTTGCCGACACGTGATCCATGCTCCCGCTCCCATAACCTCTCTGGCCACCTTGGTTCGCCACTGTCGTCTCTTCCCGCTTCCTTTTACGCCTTTGCTCTAACTGCCTATCCTTGTTTGGAATGCTCTGCTCCAATGTCTCCTCTGAACGAACCGCTGGACTGACCACCACTAACTGTGACCTCAAGTCATCCTCTATCCCAGCTGCAACCTCAACCAGCTCCGCCCTCGTGGCATAGCTCCTCACTCTGCACCGTGTCCTCAATCATCCCGCAAAGCCAGCAAGAACCTCCGCACCTGAGCCGACTCTGGCTCCCAAGCCCGGCCTGCATACCCCACAAGCCGACTGAACTCTGCATCCAGTTCCCGCACTGTACGGTCCCCCTGAGTCAAACCCAAGAACCGTGCCTCCATACGATCAAGAGCCTCCTGAGGAAAATACTTGGAGTTAAACTCCCCCACAAAATCTCCCCAAGACATACCCCGCTGCACCCTCCGTGCTGTCACCGACCTCCACCACACACGAGCATCTCCTGACAAGTAAAACACTGCCAGATCCACCCTGTACCGGTCGGGACACCTAAGCGAAAAGAAAATATCCTCCATCCGCTCTCTCCACTCATCCGCTACACTCGGATCGGTACTTCCTGAGAAATACCCGGCTCCCACATGCCGCAGCTGCTCCATCATCCGCACATACTGTGCATCCACTA
Source organism: Camelina sativa (assembly GCF_030686135.1). Lineage (NCBI taxonomy): Eukaryota > Viridiplantae > Streptophyta > Magnoliopsida > Brassicales > Brassicaceae > Camelina > Camelina sativa. The sequence continues at coordinate 15,581,344 of NC_141884.1, read as the reverse complement.
CCTCGGCACCCGGCTGCACACCTGCCTGCAAACCCGCCACAGGCTGCACCACTGGACCCTGCCCACCACCCACTGGCGGCACTACTGGACCCTGCCCACCAACCACTGGCGGCACTACTGGATCCTGTCCACCAACCACTGGCAGCACAACTGCTGGAAGTCGCTTCAAAACCTGAGCTAGCAAGTCCATCAAGACATCCTCCCTGCCTGGAGCACCTCCCGCTGCAACCCCCACACCCGGGGCAACACCGTGACCGACACCGGGCCCATCCGCCCTGCCGTCACCCAAACCAGCCTGGTCTCCAGACACACTAGGATGAACCTGTGACTCCGCCACCTCCTCACTGGCCATGCTCTGGGCTACACTCACACTGGCCTCAGGAACCTGACCTCGTCCCCGACCACGACCACGCCCACGACCACGACCACGACCCACAACACCCTCTCTAGCCATCTGCACTACCCAGAACAGAAGGCTAAGCACACAATTCAAAAACCGCACATAGAGTACACATCTTACCGTGGAATCTCATTGAAGGCTCGAAGAGGATGATACTAGGACTCCATACCGCAAACAAATTGACTAACTACTCATAATCAATTCCATCACACAACATCATGCATCAAGCAAAAAGGAAAATAATTCACCCAATTAAATTCCTAACCGCTCTAACCATCCATTTAACCATCCTAGAACCGTAAAGGCTCTGATACCAAAATGAAACAACCCGACCCTTTTTTTTATTAATTAAATACAATATGTATAATTAAGTATCCCATACTACTTAATTAAACAAACCAACCCACACACAGTAACCAACCAATAATAAACCAACATCCAATTACACGCACAGCGGAAACATATCAATAATACAAAACCAATACAATAACATTTCTATCCATTCTATCCAGCAACCTAACATATCTCTATCCAAGGTTCCATCCTAAACAATATAACAAAGACCAACAACACGCAAACGAGACCCTAGTTCATCCTCCTCCTCATCGCCATGATTCCACGTCACATACCTGCACACCACAAACAACAATTGAGATGCGTAAGTATTATCATAAATACTTAGTGAGGCCGTCCTCCCATCTACTGGGTTATACACACAAGCATATGAGACCCTCAAGTTTAAGCAAAACAAACAACACACAACAATACATCAAACCAGGAAATCAAGTCTCGACTGAGACCAGTGTCGACCGATGCCTCACGGTGTCGATCGATGCTACAAACAATGGTGTCGACCGATGCTGAACAGTGTCGACCGATGCCACTCCAAATGGTGTCGACCGATGCTTCCTAGTGTCGATCGATGCCTCCTCTGCAGACACGATCTGCGCGAAACCGAACATCGAACTCTCCTTCCCAATCATCTCGAATCCGTCTCAAACTCACCCAATTACCTCAGAAATCACTGGGAATCACAAGAACAACGAAGCCAAGCAACAAAACAACACAAACAGCAAAGAAAAACACACAAACAAGAGAGATCTCATGCTTAGATCAACCATGGTCAAGCACTCACCTCAAGAACAGGAAGATTGGATTGAGAAACGTGGAAAACAACACCTCCAGAAGCTCCCCCTTCGTTTCCAGCAACAGCTAACCCTCCTACAGCCTCAGATCTCTCCAAAAACCCCAAGAACAAACCCAGAAAGTCACCGAAACGTTTTCTCCCTTTTCTCTCTTTCTTTCTCTCCAAAAACACAAACGGCGACAAAAGAGACTTTCTGAAACCCTCAGTTCGTCCCCGACACTTAACAAAACGATTAGGGTTTTAATTGAACCAAACCGAACCAATCAGCAATTAAATCAAACCCGACCAAACCGGAAAAACATGGTGTCGATCGATGCCAACAAGGGTATCGATCGACACCCACACCAAAATTACAAAAATTGGTTCGCGGATGTTACAATTATCAATTGGTGGCAACTTGTCCTGTGGGAAGGTTGTTAAAGGGTGGGGACCAGGGTTCGAGGAACGCCTGGTGCACCAATAACCTACTGTGGATTTGGATGAATAGTTCCATTTGCCCAGTGAGGGGTTAGGATCGATGCCCTGCAGGGCCAGCTTGGGGTCCGTGAGCTGCAGATCCACAGTGAGCTGCAGATCAATTGGTGGCAACTTGTCTTGTGGGAAGGTTGTTAAAGGGTGATGACCAGGGTTCGAGGAACGCCTGGCGCACCAATAACCTACTGGTGGATTGGGATATCCACAGTGATGGGTTAGGATCGATGCCCTGCAGGGTCAGCTTGGGTCCGTTTGGGCGGCTAGCAGTGAGGCTAGCGGGCTAGCAGTGAGGCTAGTGGGGTCCACGGGACGGGTTGTTACATTCATATATTTTACCTTGTTTTCCCTTAGTTTATTCACATCTTTTGCATCTTTTTCTATCCATTTAGGCCATTATTGTGTAGCTTTAGCACTAATCATGCATTAGAGTTTAGTTGTATTGCATTTGCATCTTTTCATGCATAAACAGGTGATTTTGGAGCTCAAGGAGCATGGAAGCAATGGAGAAGAGATGTGAAGCAATCTTGAGGAGGAAACAAGGGAGTTAAGGCTGAAACAACAAGGTCCGGAGTCCAACTCGACCGCAAACTCGACCAGACACTCGACCGTGTGCTGAGGAGGACTCGACCGAGTGGAAATTGCACGTGAGAAGCCAGCTCGACCCCTAGCTCGACCGAGCACAGGTCGAGTTGACCGAGCCGTTGACTGCTTTGACTTTTTCTATTTTTAGGGCTTCCACTTCCCCACTATATAAGACCTTGTACCTGCAGCCACCAAAGTGTCCAGCTTTTTAGATATTTTCCAGAAACCTAGTTTTTACCTTTTTTAGCATTATTCCTTTTGCATTTTATTAGATTTTGTACTTGTTTAAGAAAACTCTTAGATTCTTCAATATTGTTGGTTCAATAACTTTCTTAATATTGAGAATTTGAGTTTCATCCTTTGATTAATATTGAAGATCTCAGTTTTATCTTTCTAATAATGCAAGTTTCAATATTTTCTGGGTTTTTGATTTGTTTCATCATGTCTTGTTGTGAGTAGTCTTCTTAGGATCTTGAGGATGGGTTAGGAAGGATTGATCTTGTGGTTTATGTGATTTGGTCAAGCTTGATTGTTGTAGATCTCTTCTAGGCTAGATGTTCTTAAGGCTGATCTTGAACTGAGAGGTTAGGATCTGATTTCAAGCTCCTTAGCATCACACCAATGTTTAAGAAGCATATATAAGGCTAGATCTAGAGCTTACCATTAGGCTTGCTAAGAGATTAGAGGTCTTGTTTGGTTTGAGATGTATTGCTTAATGCCTGCTTGTGTAGATTCTTTACTGTGTGAGACAAGTCTAGAATTGCATAGGTTTGATTGTTTCTTGACCATGAGAGTGGGAGAAACTTGTCTTAGATTTATATGTCTAGAGGTTAGCTCAAATTTTGCTTGAGATTTGTTGACCAAGTTAGATAACCACAATGATTAGTTCTTCCCATGAATCCATCCTCAGGAACCTTCTTTGTTTATTGATTTTAAAGTCTTAAACTTGTAGCTTGCTTGTTGTTTGATTGGTTTTAGTATTGCTCTGTTTTTGTTGTGTTGCTCTGTTTTCCGGATTCAACCAGCTCGACCTCCCACTCGACCTACACTCGGTCGAGTGCTTGCTCGAGTTCATCCCCAGAACTTGTATTTATGATCTGTGATTGTCTTGTTTCATTCCTGTTTCATTCCAGTTGCATACATTTAGTTTTCAATTCATTAATTGTCTTGCATTAGTTCATTAGTAGTAGTTTCTATTTCTGTTCTTGCTTCATTACAGTTTCAATCATTCAGTTTCATTTGCATTTAGTTCTTGGTTCTTGTAGTTTACTTTTTGCATCTTTACATTTCCATCTTAGGATTGTTAGTGACAAACAATCATTACATTTGTCTTAACTTAGATTCATATGCACATCTTATCTGTTCACAAACACTCATTTTGGATTGATACCTTTTGTACTGCAATAGCATAAGGGGAATTGAAACACCCATCCATCATTCCATTCATATATCATCATTGCATACATCCACCATCATTCACCCAACAAAGAAAGCTTGTTTCACTGAGATTGACTTATCATTGATGCTTTCACAGATCTGTGTGGCATCCTTCACTCCACCATCTATCTCTTCATCTTCCACTGCTACCGAATAGACAGAACAGTGTTATCAACCTTTTGTCTATTCACCATCTCTTCGCTGTGTTCCATCTATCATCCACCGAATAGGCAGAACGGTGTTATCAACCATGTGCCTATTTCCATCTATCCACGTGGGTTCCCTCATCTGGGTTCCTATTTCATCTGGTATCAGAGCTAAACGCTCCAAATCAGGTTTTATCTATCCCTTTTGTTTCAGTTTGTTTCCCTTTGTTTGCTTCAGTTTGTGTCTGTTTCAGTTCGTTTTGCAATTTTAGATCTGTTATTTTCGTGTGTTTTTGCTCTATTTTGATTGTTCATCTTCTAACAAGAAAACCGTAAAAAAATTTCATTAAGATCTGTTTATTTGATTGCCCAAAACCTCCCAAATCCTAGATCTGTCAGTTTTTGGCAGTTTTCCATATTTGGACCTTTTGACTTCCTGTCCACTTGATCTCTTTTTCCTAATCTTACAGAAACGTTTTGAACTATGGGAGAACAAGCAGGAGAGGTGAACATGGCTGAGATGCTTACAGCTATTCAATCCCAACTCCAAACGCTTGGTGATCGCATGACACGAATTGAATAACCCCCACCTGCATCAAGAGCACCAGTTCGTAACTTGCCAAGAGGAAACCATGAGGTTGATAAAGGAGATCAGTCTGATTAAGAGGAAGAATATCAAGATCTTAATCAACACCAAAGGCCAAGGAGACACTACCAACAAGGTAGGGGACGAGATGAAGGCAACATAAGAGAAGGAGGCTATGATCTTAAGCTCAATCCGCCGACATTTGCTGGAAAGGTTAATACTGACGCTTACATTGATTGGGAAAGACGTATGGAGCATATCTTTGGCTACTACAACTATTCTGAACAGAGAAATGTATCCCTAGCTGCTGCACAACTCACCAACAATGCCTTAGCTTGGTGGGACAGAAATGTGTCTGAGAGAAGGAGGCATAGACATATACCAATCACTACTTGGGATGATATGAGGTTTCAGCTAATAAAGAGATATGTCCCAGCTTATTACCACCGGGAGCTACAAAAGAAGTTCTGCAAGCTCTCACAAGGAAGCAAATCTGTTGAGGAATACTTTGAAGAGTTTGAATCTTTTAAAAACAAATTGGAGGTAGAAGAGTCTGAAGAGAACTTGATGGCGCAATTTCTAGATGGTCTTCATGATCGGATTGCTAGAAAGGTGGAAAGACAAACATATCATGATCTTGAAGAGTTATTGCACCTAGCAGTCCAAGCTAAACAACACATCAAAAGGAAGACAGCTTCTACTAACCGCAGTAAGACTCCATGGATACCGCCACCTCAGAAACCTTTAGACAAGGGAAAATCTCTTGATGTGGACCAGAGATTTAAAAGAGCTGCACCTGAGGCATCAAAAGTAACCAAACCAGAGCAAGGTAAGCTTACTAACCAAAGAGCTCGTGAAATTACTTGTTTTTAATGTTAGGGAAATGGACACTATGCATGGGAGTTCCCAAACCAGAGAGTAATGATCCTTAAAGCCAATGGAGAGTATGAATCACAAGATGAGGAAGAAGAACGTGTTGAATCTGAAGAGGATATTGTGGACTATATAGAGATGGGAGAGCTTCTAGTCATAAGGAGGGCTCTTAGCACTCATTTTGATCCTGAAACAATTCAAAGAGAAAATATCTTCCACTCTCGCTGCTCAATAAACTCCAAGGTATGTAGCTTAATCATTGATAGTGGTTCATGTACTAATATAGCCAGCAAGTATTTGGTTGATAAGCTAGGTCTCCAAAATACAAAGCATCCCCATCCATACTGACTTAAGTGGCTCAATGATGAGGCTGAACTAAGGATCTCCGAGCAAGTCACCATACCATTCACCATAGGCAAATATTCAGATCAAGTTGTGTGTGATGTGGTTCCTTTGCAAGCTGGACACCTTCTTCTAGGACAGCCATGGCAATTTGATAAGAAGACTTTACACAACGGCCGAACCAACTACTACACTTTCTCACACAACAAAAAGAAGCATACTCTAGCTCCAGTCACCCCTCAAGAAGTGCATGAAGTGCAACAAACCATGTCAAAGGGAGCTAAGTCAAACAAAACTAATCTTTACATAACACCTTCTACTGTTTTGAAATCAATTAATTCACAGGACAAGGTGCTACTAATGATCTTTAAGGAAGGTTTGTTTTCAGGTCAAGAAGAGAAAGACTTACCACCAGAAGTGCTTGAATTATTAGTAAGGTTTAAAGAGGTCTTTCCTGAGGAGATACCACCTGGACTACCGCCTATAAGAAGAATCGAACATCAAATTGATCTAGTTCCGGGAGCACCACTGCCTAATATACCAGCCTACGGAGTAAACCCTGAAGAATCAAAGGAGCTGGAAAAACAAGTTCGTGATCTAATGTCAAAGGGCTACATTCGTGAAAGTCTAAGTCCTTGTGTTGTACCGGTTCTTCTAGTGCCTAAGAAAGATGGAACTTGGAGAATGTGTGTAGACTGCAGAGCAATCAACAACATCACTGTCAAATATAGACATCCCATTCCAAGGCTTGATGACATGCTAGATGAGCTTAATGGAGCTACTGTCTTTTCTAAAATTGATCTAAGGAGTGCTTACCATCAAGTGAGAATGAAAGAAGGTGATGAATGTAAAACGGCTTTCAAGAAAAAACAAGGATTATATGAGTGGTTAGTCATGCCATTTGGACTCACCAACGCCCCAAGCACCTTCATGAGGTTAATGAATCAGGTCTTAAGGGAGTACATCTGTAAGTTTGTGGTTGTTTATTTTGATGATATCTTGATTTATAGCACAAGTCTTGCAGATCACGTAAAGCATCTTGAAATAGTGATAAAAGCGCTTAAGGCTGAACATCTCTATGCTAATCTTAAGAAATGCACGTTTTGCACTGATCAAGTTGTGTTTTTAGGATTTGTTGTGAGTTCTCAGGGACTAAAGGTCGATGAGGAAAAGATCAAGGCTAAACAAGACTTGCCAACTCCAAAAAACATTGGACATGTTAAGAGCTTTCATGGGCTGGCTAGCTTCTATAGGAGATTTTGTGAAGGATTTCAGTACCATTGCTGCACCCTTGACATCAGTGATTAAAAAGAATGTGGAATTCAAATGGGGTCAAGCACAAGAGGATGCATTCAAACTGCTCAAAGACAGCCTAACACATGCACCCGTTTTGGTACTTCCTAACTTTGATAAAATGTTTGAGATTGAATGTGATGCTTCTGGTACAGGAATATGTGCTTTTCTAACTCAAGGAGGAAAACCAATAACATACTTCAGTGAGAAACTCAGTGGAGCTGCACTTAATTATCCAACATATGATAAAGAACTCTACGCTTTGGTAAGATCTCTAGAAACTTGGCAACATTATTTGTTGTAAGAATTGCGGAATAAGAACTAGAACAAGAGTGAGAGAATCGAATGAGAGACATAGAAGAATGAGAGAAAAATATATGTCTTAGATTAGTATTTTACAAATGTGAGATACAAGTCTTCTTATAGCCATACAATCGGTCATAGAGCCGTTATAGAAGAATTAATGAGGAAAGGGACAGGAAGAGTGATTCTCTTGAACAAGAGAATAGTGATAGCGACCGGTCATAGGTTTGACCTTGCTTAACGGTCGCATGTGGCTCTAAGCCACCAACCACTTGAGATATTTTGTAGCTCCCATTCTTGATCCTTCTGCTCATCTTCATAAGTCTCATAAGGCCTCATTTCTTCTCCAATATAGTTGGGTCGTAGCCCATCAGTCTCACACTCGTACGGACGGTCGTACGGACGTTTGTACGGACGCTTGTACGGACGCCCTTGAACAAAGTCCTACTCTCCCTTGATCAATACTCCCCCTCAAGTTTAGTCGTGTAATGAGACTAAACTTGGAGTGTCGTGATGCATTACCTCGTTAAAAACCTCAATATACAAAACCACATGGGACAAAAATATATTGAGGGAAAAAGATTGTAATGACCACGGCTAGAGGACTTGAGATCAAGGGTGTGTCAAGTCCACAAGTCCAAGTTTTTTGTGAATGTGATCACAGACTTGATGACTTGCGGCTTTGGTAAAGATGTCTGCCAGTTGATCCTTGTTTGGTGTGTAATAGGGAAGTGTAACTCCTTCTTCAATCTTCTGACAAACTTTGTGGCAATCCAATTCAATGTGCTTGGTCCTTTCATGAAAGACGGAGTTTGTTGCAATGTGAATGGCGGCTTGGTTGTCTTAGTGCATGGGAATAGGAGTGTTGACTTTAATGCCTAGTTCTTCGAGTAGACCCTTGAGCCAAGTAAGTTCGGTTGTAAGCTTCCTCATTGCTCTATACTCTGATTCGGCGCTTGACATTGACACCACTTTTTGCTTCTTTGACTTCCAAGTAACAAGATTTCCTCCTATGAATGTGCAATAGCCGGTTATTGATTTCCTATCTGTCTTATCACCACCCCAATCAGCATCGCAATATCCCACAAGGTCAGTGTTTGAATTCTTTCCCATCCAAATGCCTTGTCCGGGGCTTCCTTTGAGATAATGTAGAATCCTCTCCAATAGGCTCCAATGATACGTTGTAGGGTTCTTCATGTATTGACTTACCTGATTCACAGCATAGCAAATATCAGGTCAAGTAAGTGTTAAATAGATTAGCTTACCTACAAGTCGGCGATAGCGAGAAGGATTGTCATAAAGAGGATCCTTTCGCTCTCCCTTTCGCTCAGGTTGGTAGCCATCGGGAAGTGGTGTGTCCACAGCCTTTGCTCCTAGTTTCCCTGTCTCACAAAGTAAATCAAGAGTATATTTTCTTTGTGAAAGGAATAGGCCTTCCGGAGATCGATAGACTTCAATTCCAAGAAAATACTTAAGTTCTCCTAAGTCTTTTATATCAAACATTGAATTTAAATGAGCCTTAACCTCTTTAATACCTTCTTGGTTGTCTCCTGTGATGATTAGATCATCTACATATATGAGAACAACCACTATACCTTGAGTATTTTGTAGTGTAAAGAGAGTAGCATCCGAGTGTGATCTCTTAAACCCATGGTCTTTCAGTGTGGTGCTAAGCTTGTGATACCAAGCTCTTGGTGACTGTTTTAGTCCATATATAGCCTTTCTTAAGCGCAAGACCTTTCCAGGTTTGATCACATCCTCAAGGCCAGGCGGTGGTGTCATATACACTTCTTCCTCTAGTTCTCCTTGTAAGAAAGCGTTCTTGACATCCATTTGCCATAAATCCCAAGACAGGTTTGTAGCAAGTGATAGAACAACCCTTACAGTAGAGAGCTTAGCTACCAGTGCAAAAATGTCCTTATAATCTTCTCCATAGGTTTGAGTGAAGCCTCTTGCTACCAGTCTAGCTTTGTACAGTTTGATGTCTCCATTACTCAAGAACTTGATTGTGAATATCCACTTGGAGCTCACAGCTTTCTTGCCAGGAGGAAGATCGGCTTCGTCCCATGTATGGTTTTGGTTCATGGCTCCCACTTCATCATCAACTGCATCCAACCAGACTTTACTCTCCTTAGCTTCTTCATACGTTTGTGGTATATGGTGCTCATCTATTTTTCCAAGAAAAGCTTGGTGATCGGTTGGGAGAAGAGCAAGTGAGCAGACAGCTTGAATTGGATGAGCAATGGCTTCATTGTTATAGTAGACTCTTTTGTCTTGTGACTTGATTCGTGCACTCCGTCTCAGTTGTGGATGCGGATCAGTGTGGTCATTCGAGAGAGGTTTCTCTTATGACTTGAGTCATGCACTACGTCTTGGTTGTGGAGGCAGATCGGCATGATCGGTCGAGAGAAGTGGTGATTCTACCAGTTCTACTTCTTCTTCGATCATGCTGTCCTCCCCTTCCGGCTCAAGAACCGTAGTATCATGTGACGCATCAGTTGGAGCAGTCGTCTGCGGTTGAGGTAAAGTCGAAGTAGGCTCGCCAGTTGAGTCAGGTGTAGTATCTTGGGACATAGTTTGATTTGGAGTTGATGGTGCTCCAAGGTGATCTAGAAGGAACCGGAGGCTTTCCGACTGATCATTTGGTGTTGTAAGGTCTTTTAAGTCCTCCCAATCTTTCTTATCAAAGTATCCTTGTTCTTCAAGGAATTTGACATCATGAGAGACCCAAGTGCGCTTGTTGATAGGATCAAAACATTTGTATCCCATTTGAGTTATCGAATAGCCAAGGAAGATGCACTTGATGCTCTTGGCTTTGAGTTTGTTTCGGAGCTCTCCGGGTTCTAAAACAAAACAAACACGCCCAAAAACTTTTAGATGACTAATGGATGGTTTAAATTGATTTAATACCTCAAATGGTGACTGATCATCTAGAATTTTTGTTGGAGTTCGGTTGATGAGGTAACATGCTGTCATCACCGCATCCCCCCAATATCTCTTAGGAACATTAGTGTGAAACATCATTGATCTCGCCACTTCCATCAAGTGTCGGTTCTTCCTTTCAGAGACTCTGTTTTGTTGAGGAGTATATGGGCAGCTTGTTTGATGTATAATGCCATGCTTTGCTAGATGTTCTTTGAATCGATTGCTAGTATATTCACCTCCATTATCTGTTCTAAACACTTTAATCTTAGCATTAAATTGGTTAGTAACATAATTTTGAAAGTTTGTGAAGGCATCAATCACTCTATCCTTAGAGGGAAGTAAAGTAACCCAAGTATATTTTGATTTTTCATCTATGAAGGTCACAAAATACTTGTTGTTATCCCTAGAGACACAAGGGGATGTCCAAACATCAGAATGAATTAAGTCAAAGCATTTTTCATAGAAGGTAGTAGACTTAGAAAATATTGTTTTACAATGTTTGCCAAGGATACAAGCTTCACAACTAGAATGATCAAAAGAAACATTAGGAATCATCAATTCAAGTGCTCTAGAATGAGGATGACCTAGTCTAGCATACCACATAACATTAAATGAAACTCCAAGATGAGAGCTAAGAGAAAAAGATTTAGGTGAGCTTGGTGAAATATCTTCAAGAACATAGAGGTCATCTTTGGTTCCACCTTCACCAATCAATTTTCCAGACTCAATATCCTGAAAGTAAACATCATTAGGCCCAAATATAGCATAGCAATTAAGGTCATTAGTGGCTTTTTTAACCGACAAGAGATTAGAAGTGAACTTAGGCATGTAAAAAGCCTTAGACTATTTGTTAAACAATTTTAAGTTCCCAACACCTTGAATTGGTATTTTATCACCATTAGAAATTATAACACTACCTCTAGCCGGTTCAATATTGTTGAGGAGATTCGAGTTACTAATCATGTGGTGAGAAGCACCTGAATCTACTAGTAGAGAGTTATTAGGCTTTAGGGTGAAGAACGTTTACCACTTGACTCCTTGAGAGCCAAGGACTTGAAGAAGGCTTCTAGGTCCGACTTCTTCACATAGTCTCCTGAAGCAGTCTCTTCTCCACCTTTTGATGATCCGGCTTGATCTTGTTCCTCCTTGGCGTGAGTGTGATTTGCTCTCGGACCATTGTTGTTGTGATTCGGACGGAGGTGAGAGTGAAGAAACCAGCATTTCTCTTTGGTGTGGTTCTTCCTTTTACAATGTTCACACCCTCCCTTAGCTCTCCAGTCTTCTGGCTTGAAAGCTCCTTTGTTCGTCGTGACAAACTCCCCCTTTCCATTAAAGAGGCCTAGAGAACCTTGTTCTTTTTGAATTTGAGAACAAACGTCGTCAAGGCTGGGAAGTTTGTCTGACCTCAAGATATGCTTGATGAGGTCATTGAACGTCGGATTAAGAGTTAGGAGAAGGGCGAACACTTTGTCTTGTTCCCTCCTGAAACAAGATCTTTTTGGTGTGGGTGATGAATGTATTCAATGGTGAGATATGGAATGGATGGATGGGTGTTTCAATTCCCCTTATGCAGTTGTAGAATAAGAGGTGTCAATCCAATCTGAGTGTTCTGTAATCACTAAGGATATACTTATTATGCCTAAGTCAAGCCAAATGCAAAGGATGTTTGTCACTAGCAGTCCTATGATGAAATATAAAATGCATAAAGATAAGACAAACACAAAACATAAACAAGAGTTCTGGGGATGAACTCGAGCTAGCACTCGATCGAGTGTAGATCGAGTGCAGGGTCGAGCTAGATAAATCCGGGAAACAGAGCAACACAATAAAAACAGATAAAAACGAATCAAACAACAAGCAAGCAACAGGATTAAGACTTAAAAATCAATAAAAAAAAGAAGGCCTTGAGGAGGGATTCATGGGCTAGACTAATGAATGAGGTTATCACACTTTGGCCAACAAATCTCAAGCCAAGCTTTGAGCTAATCTCTAGAAATATAAATCTAAGACAAGTTTCTTCCACTCTCATGGCAAGAATCAATCAAACCTATGCATCTCTAGACTTGTTCTCACAAAGTAAAGAATCTACACAAGCAGGCATTAAGCAATACATCTCATACCAAACAAGACCTCTAATCTCTTAGCAAGCCTAATGGTAAGCTCTAGATCTAGCCTTATCTATGCTCCTTAAGCATTGGTGTGATGCTAAGATGCTTGAAATCAAACCCTAACCTCTCAGTTCAAGATTAGCATTAGGAACATCTAGCCTAGAAGAGATTCTACCACAATCAAGCTTGACCAAAGCAAACAAACCTCAAACACAGCCCAGCCTAACCCATCCTCAAGATCCTAAGCACTACTCACATGAACACATGATGAACATCAAAGTCATAAACCCAGAAAATCTTGAAACTGGAGATTGAAGAATGTTTAGCATGTTGCAAAAGGAATCAAACCCAAATTCTTAATATATTGAAAGTTATGGAACCAACAATATTGAAGAATCTAAGAGTTTTCTTAAAAAGGGTACAAAATCTAAGAAAATAAAAAGGCAAAGGGAATATTTCCCTAAAAAGTAAAAACTAGGTTTCTAACTCTCTAAAAAAGGTTGGACTCTTTGGTGGCTGCAGGTACAAGGCTTTATATAGGAGAGGAGCTGGAAGCCCTAAAAACACTAAAAGACAAAATAGTCAACAACTCGGTCAACTCGACCACGTGCTCGGTCGAGTGACAGGTCGAGCTGGCTTCTGTCGTCTTGGTTCCACTCGCTCGAGTCCATCTCTCCACATGGTCGAGTGTCTGGTCGAGTGTGCGGTCGAGTTGGACTCTGGACCTTGGTTCTTCAGCATTAACTCTCTTGCTTTCCCTTCATGATTGGCTCACTTCTCCTCAGCATTGCTTCCATGCTCCTTAAGCTCCAAAATCACCTGATTATGCATGAAAAGATGCAAATGCAATGCAACTAAACTCTAATGCATGATTAGTGCTAAAGCTACACAATAATGGCCTAAATGGATAGCAAAAGATGAAAAAGATGTGAATAAACTAAGGGAAAACATGGTAAAATATATGAACATCAACACCCCCAAACTTAGTCTTTGCTTGCCCTCAAGCAAATAAGCAAGACATAAGAAGGTAAGTGAGGTTTGAAAGTGGGATCTCAGCTCCTAAAGCTTGCAAATAGACCATCTAGAATCAATGTCTAAGTTACTAGTACTATGATGCAAGGTGAATGAGCGGTAATTAAAGATTTTAGACAAGCATATCACAACCTTTACTGATTTGAGCCTTAGTTATCCACATGCATTCAAATCAACCATTTCCTTTAACATTCATTAATCAAGAACATGAATCAATTCTATGCAAAGCTTAAACTCATTTGGCTTGGTAATAAAGGGTTTTGAGACAATGATGGTCTCTTAGAGTGGGGCTTGTCAATATCAAGGTTCTCTCATAAAAAATGGATTGAGCTTTAGAAGAATGCTAAAGGTAAGAACACCTAGACACATACAAGAATAAAACCTTGTCTACCCAAAGGCACCCAAAGTGTTTATCCTATCAATCTAAACCCAAATGATCCTAGTGCTACCCTTTAACTTCTGCTTTTCTCTTTCACCCTTTTCTCTTTTGGTTTTCTAGTCTTAGGAGAGGTTTCTTATTTGATCTTTCTAGTGGAATGGGGGATTCTCACTTATTTGCTATGGTTCTCTTTTCTTCTTATTCTTAAGACATACAAGCTTTTTGCTAGACTTTTCTTTTTTCTTTCTTTCTTTTCTTTAACTAGAACCAATTTCAATAATCTTTACTTCCCATCCTTTCACTAGACTTTACTTAAACACATTCTCCTCTTTAAAGACTCTACCCTTTTTGTTTTTCTTTTTCCTCTTTTCTTTTCAAAACAGCCAAGTCCCAAACCCAACAAGTGAACCACCTAGTCCTATCTAGTTTGAAAAATGCAAACTAGAACTACACAAGGTCTTACTCTTGTCAGTTCAAACCTAACACTTTCTACCAAGCTCAATCCCAAAATAGGCCTTACACACTCAAGAATAAATTTGGCTTGAAAGAAGGATAGGTTAAGGGTAGGGAAACTGATTCTTAATGAGGAAATCAGCTACTTGGATCAACAAGAGTGGTAAAAGGAAAAAGATGATCCAAATATGTATATGGTATCCATGAGTTTAAAGCAATGCACAAGTTGATAATTGAAAGTCAATATTAGGTTCTTATAAGTAGGAAATGGCATCAAATCACAACATGCTTCAATTTAGAGCAAATGCAATGCAGGAATTCAAGGCTTGGTTCAATCTTATGCTTCCAACTACTCAACTAGCATCAAAGTACTATTAACTTGGGCATTGATCCTAGTCTTGTGAATAAACAAGCTAACAAGGAAATACTCATCATAGATCCCTAATGCAAATATTATACAATCCTAAATGAAACATGCTAAACAAGATCCTAATATGCAATGCAAACTACATGAACACTCTTTTTTTATAAAGATTTTTTTCAAAAAAATTTCAAATTTTTAGGGTTTTTCTATGCCTTAGATGCTTATGCAAATACTAATATGAAGATGCTAAAAATTTGAAATAAGAACACCAAACACAATGTCAAATGCTATCTCAAACCCTCCCCCAAACTTAAATCACACAGTCCCTTGTGTGAAAGAAATTTGATTGAGGATTCAAGACTAAGAGAACTAAACAAAATATGAAATGCAATGATATTTACAAGTGAAGGTGATGGTGGTACCTTAGAGATTGTGGAAGAAGTTGTCCACATCCATCTGCATGATGTCATAGGAGTAGTTGAGGTCTTGTTGGTGACTTGGAGATGGAGTTTGGGGCAGCTCGACGATGGCGATCGACCGTGACTCGGTCGAGTGCGTGTCCGAGTGGGGGGGGTCGAGCTGGACCGCGAGTGTCAAAATGTTGACCTTGCTGCTGGCAGAACTGCTGGTAGAGAGCTGGATCCATGTAGTATTGAGGTGGGATGGGAGGGTAACTTGGATAACCTGGATAAGCAGCTGGAGGTGGGAAGCCATAGGGTGATCTGGGAAGGTGCTCGGTCGAGTACGTCGGTGGTGCTCGGTCGAGCGGGTGCTCGAGTGACCCGGTCGAGTGCCTCAAAGACTGATGTTCTCAGGTACTTGAGCTCCTCTTCCTCTGATTTGGCTCATACATTGAAGCCCTAGCTGGTTCCAAAGGGTTTGCAACTCTTGAAAGTGCTCTAGTTGAGCTACTTCTCCTCAAAGGGCTTGATGGTGAAGGTGAAGAATTCCCACTCTTCAAGTCAGCAACCTCCTTCTTTAAGCCCTTGATAAACTTAGCCATGTTGGTCATCTTCTTCTTTAGCTTATCAAACCTCTTCCCATGCCACTTGTTCCACTTTTGCAAAAGTGTCAACCTCTTGCTAGTCTCCCTCACTCCTCTACTATCCCTTGGGTTGGGCTCATAATCCTCAAAATAAAACTGCTCCTCCCCATTAGCCACTTGTGCATTCCCAGCTTCCTCAACTCTCGCTTGAACTACTCCATCAAATAAGTGCTCCTCAGCTGGCCAAAAGTCAATGTTGGCTCCTTCTTGAATGGTGGTGAGCTCTTGGTTAGGCAAGATCAATTGTTTCTTTCCAAGTGTAGGAAGCTCAAAATTGAAGATGTGATTTCCTTTATGCATCCCCTTGGCTAGGATGAGAGTAGAGGTGAGGTAGCTTGAGTCAATCCATCTTGGTGAGAGCCTTTCTCCTCTAAGTGGGACCTTGGCAGCTTGTAGAATTGGAGTAATGATGCCTCCAATGGTTAGTGCTCCTCTTGACCCTTTGTTCTCCAACTTGCCTACCCAACTTCTCAAATATATCATATGGTCTATGAGCACCATTGCAAGATCAGTCTCTACAGTGCTCCCAAGGATGATGGTCCCATCTCTTGCTTTGAGGATGATCCCATTGAGATCCATATCAATCATCTTTAGCTCCCCCTCATTGATATTCCCAGTTTCCTTCCTTGCAAAGAAGGTGTTGGCAAGAGCTTTGTGGAAGTACCTTAGGACTGGGCTCCTTATCCTTGAGCTCTTGAAATTGGAGGATGAGTAGAGTTTGTTGTCCCCAATGGTTTCCCAAACTGAATAGAGCTCCTCTCTTGGTATCATCAAGCTCCTATTGCTCCCAACTTCAAAACCAAACACATTGTCTATCTTTCTCATTGAAAGCTCATGCTTCTTCCCCTTGATTGTGAAGGAAATGTGACCAGCTCCAGCCTCAGCATCCTTCCTTGCATATGTATGCAACTTGACAGTGGCTAGGAACTCACAACTTTCTTCTTTGTAGCCCTCCATGCAAAGCCCCATGAACTTGGTTAAGTTACTTTTCTCAAAAAGAAACTCCACATCTTCATCAATGGCAAGCTTCTCCATGGTTTCCTTGTGAGGATATCTAGTCCCCAAGAACTCCATTCTCATGAAAGCATCATAAAGCTGCCTCTTTGACAACCCACAAGATTCTGCTTCCCCATCATCCTCTAACTCTTCTTCTTCACTTTCTTCCTCACTCTCATTTCCACTCTCCTCTTGCTCAACCTCAACTGTTGGCCTCTTCCCATTGGCCTTGTGTCTCCTCATAAACTCATTGAGAGTTGGCTCCCTTTCCTCCTCACTTTCAGTCCTCTCAAAATCTTCCTCAACTGATTCTCTCCTTGGACTCGGCATCTGGCTCGACCGGCTGCTCGACGCCCCACTCGGGGAAAGCAAGAGAGTCAAGGCTGAAGAACCAAGGTCCAAGGTCCAACTCGACCCCACACTCGACCAGACACTCGGTCGAGCTCCTTGACCCAAGTTTGAAAATTTAAAATTTTTCTTCCTTTTCTCCCTCCACTCGATCATTCTAGAAGAATGGGAATCAAATGGGCCTCACTCCTTCTCCAGTTCGGTCGAGTACCTCTTGTGGGATGGTCGAGTGGGCCTGCGAATCTCCTTGCCCAAGTCCAAATCTCTCCATACCCAACTCCATTCTCACTAAAAGGCCTGTCCAACATAAACATAAAAGAAAACACATCAAAACTACTAAGACATTAAACCATATTTACAAAGGATACCTTAGGGACTTCCTCCCTAGTGAGCTTGTTTAGAGTCACTAAGCTTGACTTTTGGTTTCCTTCTTAAACTTGGTCTAGATACCAAGGAGGTGATGAAATCCTCCCTGGAACCTCTTGGTCACTGTGAAGTTGATCCTTGATCACCTCACCCTTAGCACACAAACCATACTTTTTCTTGATTTTGAGCCTTGGTCTTGCTTTCCTCAAAGACCTCTTGTTCAGCTTAACTTGGAGATCCTCAACCATACTAGACAGCTGTTGAACTTACCTCTTAAGCTTTTCCACATAATCTTCTTGAAGAGAGAGCTCAGCCTTTGGAGTTGCCTTATCACTTAAGACCTCTTGACCACCTTTGTCTTTGATAGTAAAAGGCTGATCATCAATGGTAGGAAGGTTGGTTGGGTTATAGATATTGAACTTCATAACTATACCCTCAGCAATATTCAAGGTCACAAGACCTTCCTTGACATCAATGACTGCTCCAACAGTGGCTAAGAATGGCCTCCCAAGGATGATAGGATCTTCAGGTTCTTTGTCAATCTCCAATACCACAAAATCTGTATGAACCCTTGCCTTCCCTATCTTGAGTGGGACATTCTCCAACCTTCCAACTACTTCTCTGTTTGACCCATCAGCTAGGCATACATGGAGGTTGGTGGATTTAAAATCAGTTCTCCCAAGCTTTTGAGCTATGGAGTATGGCATCACACTAGTTGAAGCTCCCAAATCACAAAGGCATTGGTTGTAGTGGAGGTAACTGATTGTGCAAGGCAGATAGAATGGTCCTGGATCCTTAAACTTAATTGGGATGATCACTCCTCCAAGGTTCTCAAGATCCTTCTCATCTTGAGCTTGAGCCTTCTTCTTTGACAAATCAAGCAAAAAATCTCTATAGAGAGGATAAGGTTCATACTGTTCCAAGGCAGGTCCTCTCTCCTCTTCTTGGTAAGTAATGATGACTTCTTGTATAGCCATCACTTCTTCTTGTTTCTCAACCACAACTTCTTCCTTCAAAGCTTTCTCATCCTCTTGTTGCTTAGCCAACATCTCCTTTTTCTCAATGATTTCCCTTAATTCATTGATCCTTTGTGCTTTGAAACGTCCTGGGAATGGTAGAGGTGGTTTGTAAGCAGGAGGAATGTACTTAGCAGGTTTAACAGCTCCTGATCCTTCAGCTCGATCGACCACTCGATCAGGCACTCGGTCGAGTGCTGGCTCGAGTACCTGGTCGAGTGCAATGACGGATTCAGATTTCTCTGCACAAACTTCACTCAAAGCTTCAATAACTGACCAATCCTCCCCATCTTGAACATCACTGTCCTCAGTGACTTCCTCATCAGAGATATGGATGGCTTTTGCAGTGAACTCCCTTGGATTTTGAACAGATTTTCTAGGGAGTTGGTTGGGTTTAGGAGCTAAGTAGAGGCAATGTTGCTCTCCATATACTTCACTCTAGAGTTGAGACCTTCAAAATTCATGTTAAGGTCATTATACTGGGATGTGAGCCTTTGATTCAATTCAGCAAACTGCTTGGCTTCCTCAATCTTTCCTTGTGTTTGCCCAATCAACAACTGCTGCATCATGGCTCTTAAGTCTTGTTCCTGGCCTTGGTTAGTCTGAAACCCTGGTGGGGGACACAACTGAGGATAGAACACTTGATGTTGTTGTTTGGGGACATAGTTTTGTTGCTGTTGAGGCTGTTGAGGTGGATACACTTGGTCTTGAGGGTTAGCCACATTGGTACTCTTATAAGAGAGATTGTTGTTCTTGAAACCCCCTTGGTTGTAGCTTTTGAATCCTCCCTGGTTTTGCATGTAGCACAACTCAGCAAATTCAGTCTCCCCCTCTTGAACTGGAACCTCTTCTTCACCAATGAAGTGAATAGACTTTTGTTGGCTAAGAAGGATCTTGTCAAGCTTCTCATTGACCATCTTCAAGTCCTTCTTGTACTTGTCCTCTTAATCAGTTGATGATGACCTTATGGT
This sequence comes from Camelina sativa, assembly GCF_030686135.1. Taxonomy (NCBI): domain Eukaryota; kingdom Viridiplantae; phylum Streptophyta; class Magnoliopsida; order Brassicales; family Brassicaceae; genus Camelina; species Camelina sativa. The sequence goes on along the minus strand of NC_141884.1, from coordinate 15,561,758 downwards.
TCTGTCATAGTCCTCATTATAGTTGCCATCTGACTGAGCAAGATTCTCAACTAACTCCCAGCCTTCTTCCACATTCTTGTTGAGGAAGTTGCCATTAGAGGTTGTGTCAAGAAGCATCCTGATCTTGGGAAGCACTCCTCTATATAATGTACTCAAGAGTGACTCATTGCTGAAGCCATGATGAGGGCATTGAGTCTGGAATCCTTTAAACCTCTCCCAAGCTTCACAAAAGCTTTCATTGTTTCTTTGAGCAAACCCAGAAATTTCATTTCTCAATCTAGCAGTCCTTGCATTAGAGAAGAATTTTGCCAAGAAAGCCTTCTTGCAAGCATCCCATGTGGTTATTGCTCCAGTAGGAAGAGTCCTCTCCCAAAGGTGTGCCTTATCTCCAAGTGAGAATGGGAAGAGCCTCAACTTGAATCCATCTTCACTCACTCCATTGATCTTTGTAAGACCACAGATTCTGTCAAACTCATCAAGATGATCTAGTGGATCCTCCAATGGCAACCCATGGAACTTGTTGGCTTGAATCATGGAGATCAATCCACTTTTGATCTCAAAGTTGTTGTTTGGCACTGTTGGAGGCACAATACCAGCCCTTTTGTTGTGGGTGTTGGGTGCATCTCCAGCACCAATGTGCCTTGGTCTCTGCTCATGGTTAGCTTGTTGCTCCATGATCACTGGATCCTCTTACTGAACTTGAACTACTCTTCTTCTCTGATTTCTCAAACCCTTATGCTTCCTATGGATGTTGTCAATAGGCCTTTGAAGATTGTCTTTCCCTTTAGACCTTGTGTGCATCAACAAACGCGAGTACAGACTCGAACAGGTTCACAATTGAGCCCAGGCTCGTGTGGGTGGTTGAGTCGACTGGGAAGTGGTGTCCAAATGTACACGGCTTCTGACTCGATCAGGTGCTCGATCACTGCTCGGTCGAGTGGTGGTCGAGTGGTTGGTCGAGTGGGTACCTGAAACTCAAGACAACCTAGCAACAGAAGATTCAAGTCCAACAACTTCACAAGTGTATAAACGAACTTAATCTTAGACTAATATGGATCCTAAATGTCACAAAAACACACTCAAATAGGCAACGGCGCCAAATTGAAACAAGATCTTTTTGGTGTGGCTGATGAATGTATGCAATGGTGAGATATGTAATGGATGGATGGGTGTTTCAATTCCCCTTATGCAGTTGTAGAATAAGAGGTGTCAATCCAATCTGAGTGTTCTGTAATCACTAAGGATGTACTTATTATGCCTAAGTCAAGCCAAATGCAAAGGATGTTTGGCACTAACAGTCCTATGATGAAATATAAAATGCAGAAAGTAAGATAAGACAAACACAAAACATAAACAAGAGTTCTAGGGATGAACTCAAGCTAGCACTCGATCGAGTGTAGATCGAGTGCAGGGTCGAGCTAGATAAATCCGGGAAACAAAGCAACACAATAAAAACAGAGCAATGCAAAAACGAATCAAACAACAAGCAAGCAACAGGATTAAGACTTAAAAATCAATAAACAAAGAAGGCCTTGAGGAGGGATTCATGGGCTAGACTAATGAATGAGGTTATCACACTTTGGCCAACAAATCTCAAGCAAAGCTTTGAGCTAATCTCTAGACATATAAATCTAAGACAAGTTTCTTCCACTCTCATGGCAAGAATCAATCAAACCTATGCATCTCTAGACTTGTTCTTACAAAGTAAAGAATCTACACAAGATGGCATTAAGCAATACATCTCATACCAAACAAGACCTCTAATCTCTTAGCAAGCCTAATGGTAAGCTCTAGATCTAGCCTTATCTATGCTCCTTAAACATTGGTGTGATGCTAAGATGCTTGAAATCAAACCCTAACCTCTCAGTTCAGGATTAGCATTAGTAACATCTAGCCTAGAAGAGATTCTACCACAATCAAGCTTGACCAAAGCAAACAAACCTCAAACACAGCCCAACCTAACCCATCCTCAAGATCCTAAGCACTACTCACATGAACACATGATGAACATCAAAGTCATAAACCCAGAAAATCTCGAAACTTGCATCAAATGAAAGATAAGAACAAGATCTACAATGTTGCAAAGGAATCAAACCCAAATTCTTAATATATTGAAAGTTATGGAACCCACAATATTGAAGAATCTAAGAGTTTTCTTAAAAAGGGTACAAAATCTAAGAAAATAAAAAGGCAAAGGGAATAATTCCCTAAAAAGTAAAAACTAGGTTTCTGACTCTCTAAAAAAGGTTGGACTCTTTGGTGGCTGCAACCACGTGCTCGGTCCAGTGACAGGTCGAGCTGGCTTCTGTCGTCTTGGTTCCACTCGGTCGAGTCCATCTCTCAACACGGTCGAGTGTCTGGTTGAGTGTGCGGTCGAGTTGGACTCTGGACCTTGGTTCTTCAGCCTTAACTCTCTTGCTTTCCCTTCATGATTGGCTCACTTCTCCTCAGCATTGCTTCCATGCTCCTTAAGCTCCAAAATCACCTGATTATGCATGAAAAGATGCAAATGCAATGCAACTAAACTCTAATGCATGATTAGTGCTAAAGCTACACAATAATGGCCTAAATGGATAGCAAAAGATGCAAAAGATGTGAATAAACTAAGGGAAAACATGGTAAAATATATGAACATCACCTCCGTTCGTTGAGTACAGCCGGGTCCATCGTGTTTGGCCTAAGCATCTCGAACTCGGCCTACAGAGATCTAAACTTGCCAAAGTGCTTGTTAAACTCCATATCTTCTTGATTCAAGTCATTTATTGCTTTCTTGACTTCAAAGACACGAGTTAGATTGGAGATGTTGCCGAATACATTCTTAAGAGTCTCCCATAGCTCGGTTGTTGTCTCACAATATGAGTATGCCTCGAGTATTGGAGCTTCGAGAGAGATTTGGAGGATGGAGAGGACGGTCTGATCTTTTTGGAACCATTTGGCTTCGTCTTCGAGTCTAGCCTCCTCTTCATCTTCTTTGATGGTTTTGTTTCCATCTTCCTTGGTGGTTTTTCTTAGAGCCTTACCACCTTCGATATGGCTCCATAGTCCACGACCACACAGTGCGGTTTTGGTGGTTCTTTACCACACAAGGTAGTTTCCTCCCTTGAGGACGGTCGGTAACACAAGTGGTTTTGAGTTTTCCATGCTTGATTACTATTGACCGTTGGTTAAAGTCTTTACCCGGAGAATTATAACAAGAACAATGAGAATCGAGTGAGAAGAACTGAAGAATAAGAAGAAGGATTGAAGAATAAGAGGAATAGAAGAGTTAGATTGTCAAGAATCAACAACCTAGCTCTGATACCATGTAAGAATTGCGGAATAAGAACTAGAACAAGAGTGAGAGAATCGGATGAGAGACATAGAAGAATGAGAGAAAAATATATGTCTTAGATTAGTATTTTACAAATGTGAGATACAAGTCGTCTTATAGCCATACAATCGGTCATAGAGCCGTTATAGAAGAATTAATGAGGAAAGGGACAGGAAGAGTGATTCTCTTGAACAAGAGAATAGTGATAGCGACCGGTCATAGGTTTGACCTTGCTTAACGGTCGCATGTGACTCTAAGCCACCAACCACTTGAGATATTTTGTAGCTCCCATTCTCGATCCTTCTGCTCATCTTCACAAGTCTCATAAGGCCTCATTTCTTCTCCAATATAGTTGGTTTGTAGCCCATCAATCTCACTCTCGTACGGACGGTCGTACGGACGGTCGTACGGATGCTTGTACAGACGCTTGTACGGACGCCCTTGAACAAAGTCCTACTCTCCCTTGATCAATATTTGTTATCCAAAGAGTTTGTTAATCATACAGATCATGAGACACTCAAGCACCTAAGAGGACAAACTACACTTAAGAAGAGACATGCAAGGTGGCTTGAATTTATGGAGACATTTCCATATGTGACTAAGTACAAGAAGGGCAAAGAGAACATTGTAGTTGATGCTTTATCAAGGAGACATTCTTTGATCACTAAAATGGAGGCTAAAGTCATGGGATTTGATCATATCAAAGGTCTAAATGTGGAGGATCCATATTTCAAAGAAGCCTTTAAGGAAACAAGCAAAGCCACTTATGGGTCATACTACCAACATGATGGAATTCTCTTTAAGGACAAAAGGTTGTGCATTCCTCAAGGATCCATGAGAGAGCTGTTAATAGGAGAGGCACATGGAGGAGGACTTATGGGACATTTTGGGCGTGATAAAACTCTAAGTGTTCTTATGGAACATTTCTTTTGGCCACATCTGAAAAGAGATGTGGAAAGGTTCTGCACAAAGTGCATCACTTGCTTGAAACCAAAATCCAGGTCACATCCGTATGGTTTATATATGCCTTTGCCTATTCCTAACCTACCATGGGTAGATATTTCTATGGATTTTGTTTTAGGGCTACCTAAGATCAACAACCGAGATTCTATCTTTGTTGTGGTGGACCAGTTCTCCAAAATGGTGCATTTCATTCCATGTAACAAGACAAATGATGCTTCTCAAACTGCTGAACTCTTTTTCAAAGAAATTGTGCGTTTACATGGAATCCCAAGGACCATTGTTTCAGATCGAGACACCAAATTTCTCAGCCACTTTTGGAAGACTTTGTGGAAAAAGCTAGGAACTAAGCTACTCTTCTCCACCACTTGTCATCCTCAAACTGATGGACAAACTGAGATAGTTAATCGTACTCTCTCCACTCTTTTGAGAGCTGCGGTGGGTAAGAATCTCTTAAACTGGTTATCTTGTTTACCCTATATTGAATTAGCTTATAATCATGCTAAGCATTCTGGTACCAAATTCTCTCCATTTGAAGTTGTCTATGGTTTTAATCCTCTAAACCCATTAGACATCACACCTCTGCCCCAAGCTGTTTATTCTAATGAAGAAGAAGTCACCAAAGCTGATTTTGTGAAGAAACTCCACCAAAAGGTTAAAGAGAATCTTGAGAAGAAGAGCGCAAAGAACAAAGAGCATGCGGATAAGCACCGCAAGGAGCTGACGTTTGAACCTGGAGATTGGGTCTGGTTACACATGAGAAAAGAGGAGATGGACCATTTTGGGTCTTAGAGAAAATCAATGACAATGCCTACAAGATTGAGCAACAAGGTGAGTTGAACATTTCTCCTACCTTTAATGTTGCTGATTTATCTCCTTTCCATGCAGATGAAATAGTTCTGCGGACAGAACTTTCTCAAGAGGGAGGGAATGATGAGGACATCAATAGTAAACTTCAAGAAGAACCCGTTCTGCCATTTCCCGAAGAACCCGTTCTACCATTTCCTGAAGAACATGTTCTACCATTTCCTGAAGAACCCGTTCTGCCAACAATGATACACAAACCTATGCCAAGGCTGGAAGCAATAACCTTAAGGGAACAATTCAACAAGTCCATTGAAAGTCTTATTACTCTCATTGAGCTAGAAGATTCTAAAGAAAAGACTCCAAAAGCATCATTTTTGCCGGTTTTACAAGGAATTAAAGAATCCGTTCTTTTCATCATTTCCGAAGCTATCACTGAAGGATTGGAGCGTGCATGAGAGCTATTTTCAAGGTAAGTTTTTGAATTCAAATAATAAATGGTTCTTTTCTTGTTTTGCAGGAATTGACCGTTGGGTCTTTATGAGTCTTTTCTTTATTTATGTCCTAAAATCGAGTCTGTTGTTTTGCAAGTTTAGTCCTTTTATTTGTAATAAATTTTGACCCTAGAAGGTCCCCCGATGTTGGATCGTTATATAAGGTCCCTTCTCAGCATTGTAACCTTTCAATTTTTCTATGAAATAAAATGAGAGTTTTCTTAGGTTTACTTCTGAGATAGAAGCAACCACCCTTTTCTCCTTCTTCTTGTGTGTGATTCCTTGAAGACTGAGATTTGACTTATCATAGATCCTTTCACAGATCTTTGTGGCGTCCTTCACTCCACCATCTATCTCTTCATGTTCCACTGCTACCGAATAGACAGAGAGGTGTTATCAACCATTTGTCTATTGACCATCTCTTCGCTGCGTTCCATCTATCATCCACTGAATAGGCAGAACAGTGTTATCAACTGATAACAGGATTTTCACCCAGGGTATCAATTCTCTATGTAGTTGTAGTACAAAGGGTTATCAATCCAAATGGTTGTTATACTAGCAGATAGGATGCAATCAGAAACAAGCAAGTCAAGCCAAGCAAAAGCGGGGGTTTTGTCTAACAGTCCTAAAATAATAAAAGAAAAGAATATAAACAAGGAACCACTCGACCGAAGCACTCGATGCAAGCATTCGAGTACAGGATCGGGTGGGTTGATCGAGTTAGCAAGGAAATTATGAACAGCTCGAAGGGTTACTTGAAGCAGGTGATCGTGTACCTGTTCGGGTAAGGGATCGAGTGATGAATAAAAATGCAAGCAATTAAAATACGAAAGGTTCTAAGGATGGGGTAATCGACTCCTAAGTGTTCCTGACCAATACAGATGTCTTACATGCCTCAAGCAAATATTTCCTAGACAGTGAATCTCTAAAATCTTGTTAAAACACTCTCGTAATAGAAACAATCAACCTTGATCACTCCCCTACCCAACTCTTGTTGGAGAAACATGACCAAGCAGGCAATATGAACCTATTCATTATTGTCAATAAACCCCTTACTCATCTAATCTCTTAGGCTAAGTGAGTAAGTCTCTAGCATTGGTCGATTCAAGCATTTCATCTACACCTCTCGGTGGTAAAACACCCTAGATCTAATCTCACCCTCTCGGTTTGTTGACAACATTAAGAACACCACTCTAAAAGGGAATTTATAAAACATAAACAATCAAAATAAGACACCCTAACCGATCAAGAACACAAAATCAACTATCCCATCCCTAGAAACTTTACTACACTACTCAGAAATCATTGCAGAAAACATAGAAACAAGGATAAACGAAAATTGCATTGTATTAAAATATAAAGGAGAAGAGAAGAGTATAGAGTAGAAATCTAAAAGAATATCAAAAAGATGTAAAATAAATCCTAACAAAAGTGAAAAGAAGTTTGAGTCGCTCTAGATCTCTCACAGAAGCTCTCGCTCTCTGGTTTGAGGGTCTGTGGCGTGCTCGTTTTCGAGGAAGAAGAGGGGGGTTTATATATGGAAACTCCTTTTACCTAGCTTCCCAGTCCTGCCCGAGGGTCTACTCGATGGGGTGCACAAGGATGAGATCGGGTTACTCCTCGGGTAGATCTTCGGGTTGTTCTTCTTGCTCTCAGATCCTCCTTGATCGTGTTGGGGTTCGGACTGTTCTTTCAGCTCGATGTCTCCTTCGAGTACATGTTCGGATTCGTCCTTGTTTTCCCCCATTTTAGGCTCTTAAGCACCTGTTTTCATCCAAAGTATGCAAATGCAAGAATGCAACATCCTAAATGGCCTAAATGCGAATACCTACAGTTAATGACCTAAAAATGCTAAGGTAAGGGTATAAACAATGCAAAATATGGACAAAAAAGGATGTTAAAAATATGTAAATTAGAGAGTTATCAGACCCCCAAACTTAAATCTTACTAGTCCTCTAGCAAGGAAGTAGGAGGGTGCGGTTTAAAAACAGGGACTTATAACCTTTTTATGCTAAGCGAAGGATTCAAGCTATAGTCCTTAAAGATAGTTTAATGGTGCTAAGATCAATCAACATACTTACAAATATTTTTCTATGCTTATTACCATGCATCGATCTAGTTCAACCTCCAACTAAAAGTATAGACTTGCAATTCCAAAGAACATCTCTTTCACATTCATTAAAGTGTTTGGCGAATTCTAACAAATGGAAGGTGAATCAAGCTCAGTCGGTTTCAAGGGTAAGGCTTTTTGGTAAAGTGGTTTTAAACAAATTCTTTGGGTGGTTTTCTCTCAAAAGAAGGAATGCTAGACAGTTGTGAAAACTATCTAAGATTGAGAACAATTTGGGCATACAAAGCTTAAATCTTGATAATCTACCCTTTTCTCATTCATCTCTTTTTTAATCAAACCCCCTAGAACAAAACTACCCCACAACCTTGATTTTAACTCTTTTGTTTTTTTCTAATCCCTAAGATCTAAACTTTTAAACATCTAGCTCTTTTTTTTTTTCCTTTTTCTTTCTTTGCTAAACTCCTAATATGTATATATATTTTTTTCTTTCTTTCTAGGAGACTATAGCAAAATCTTTTTCTGTTTTTTTTACTTAGAGCTAATTGAACTAAACTTTAGGGACTTCTTTTCTCCTTTTTTTTTTTAATTTCTCAACCCAACCCTAAATAAACATGCTAACCACCTATCTTTCAAAACCGATTCTATTAGCTAGTCCAAATGATTCTAACTTAGCTAAATCAAGAGCCAGTTCTTTGTCGTTCTCAATACTCTCAAGGTTTCACAACCTATAGCACAATGAAAAGACCTCACTCAACAATTCACAACAAGGTTTGAAAGAAAGGTTTGGGTTCAAGGGTAGGGAAAAACAAATAGGGTTAAACGAAAAGATTGGTAAAAATGGAGTGCTAACCCGAGTTTAGAGTTATCATGAACAAGTATTCAAATTCCATAAGCAAGACAATTTAAGTTCAAATTAAATCCAAATAATATAGAGATGATTCAATGTTCAAGCAAGTGGAGGAAGCATTCAAAAGACACAAGGTTCTAAGCAAATATTTTTCATTTTTTCTCAAAGATTGATCTAGCAACAATGAACTGTGATTAAGGGCTATAGCTTCAATCCTAAGGTTTGATTTTAAACAAGGTGGTTTTAATCATTGTCCCCTAAGATGCATATGCAACAATCCTATATGGAGCAAACTAGACTCAATCCTAATATGTAAATGAAACTACATGAACACTCTTTTTTTTATTTTGTGAATTTTTCAAATTTTTTTGGTTTTTTCAATGCACATAGATGCAGAATCAAATGAATAAAACTAGCATGCAAAAATTTGAAATAAGAAAATGAGAAAATAAAACACAATGTTAAATACATTCTAGGACTCTCCCCCAAACATAAATTACAGTCTCTGTGTAAATAAAAGTCTGAAAAAGAATCCAAGAATCACACAAAATGAAATAAAACTAAATGCAATGTTATTTACAAATATTGGATGAATGTGGTACCTCATGCTTAAGTGAAGAAGGAGGTTGTAGCAGCCTCCATACTCGCCAAAGTGTAGACAGTGTCGTCTCCGGCTTCAGCAGGTGCCAGGATTCGCTCATCAGAGAGCTCGGTGATATGCACAGACGACTTGCTCGGACCAGCATCCGAGGGGTTGATCGGGTAGGGGATCGCATAACTCATCAGGTAGGGCATTGGGTAGTATGACGGGTATGGCGGGAGAGGTCCGGAGTGATCACCCGTATAGCCACTTGCAGGGTTCATCGAATACGGCGTCGGATATGGCATTTGATACGTCGGAGGGAAAGGCCCTGATTGCTCACCCGAATAGGTGCTCGAAGGGTGCATTGGGTAAGGCATCGTGTACCCCATCGGGTTAGGCATCGGATAGGCTTCTTAGTGGCTTCTCCGCGATCTGTCGGGTCTTGTGATATCCCCCTCCGGTTGGGGCTCGTAGGACGATGCTCTTTGAGGCTCTGGAGGTGTCAGTCCTCGAATTCCTCCTAGTGGTCCACTTCTCCCCATCCATGTGGGTGCATATTCCGAGGTGGAAGCTGAGGCAGAGCTTGCCTTGTCTTGCAGCTCCTTTATCTGACCTCCCATCACCTTCACTGAGCCGGTAAGATTCTTCACCTTCCTAACCAGAAACTTGTTCATCCTCTTCAGCCATCCGATCCTCTTGTGAGTTTCCTTCACCCCAACAGGCTGCTTTTGTGAGCAGACATACTCCTCAAAGTCGTAATCTTCCGAGTTGTCTCCTTGTTCTTGACCAGTCGGCTCTCTCTCTCTTCAGCTTCGGATTCCTCCTCCGGGTTGTACAGCTCCTCTAGAGGCGGTGCAACGTCGATGTTGTCCCCCAGCCGGACCTTGGTGCACACTACATTGGGCAGGATCATTTGGGCGGCTCCGGCAGTCAGATGGACAGACTTGAAGAGTAGTATGTCGTTTAGCCTCTCATAAGCCAAGTATCTTGCCAGTGTCAGGTACTCGATGTCTAGCCATCTCAGGTCATGTACCACTCCTTTCAAAGGCACATCGCACGCCACCAAAATTGGTGTAACCAGTCCTCCTATGGAGATCTCTCCAGCTCCTTCTCTTCTCTCTGTTTTCATAGCCCATGCATGACTTGAGGTAAAGGAACTGATCGACAGCACAAAGACCATGCTAGTATCTGCAACATCTCCTACTAGCGGTGTACCATCCCTAGCATTGTCTAAAACTCCACACAAGGCAATGTCTAGCAGCTGGAGCTCATGATCATTCACATTCCCAGTATCCTTTCTAGCAAAAACAGTTCATGCGAGGTATTTGTGAAAATACCTCAAAACAGGGCTCCTTATTTGAGCGGATTTGGAGCTTGTAGACTTGTAAAGGAGCTTGTCGCCTATTGTCAGCCGTAGGAACTTCATCTCCTCGTTGCTCACCTCCATGCCTTCTCCACTCCCAGCCTTGAAACCATACAGCTTCTCCATCTCCTTGAAAGTAAGCCGGTACTCCTTGTTTTGCATGGAGAATGTGATGAACCCGATCCCCCCATCTGGTAGTAGGGTCGGGTGGTCCTCAAAGTAGTGCAACCGCAGTGTTGAGAGAAAGTGGACCGTCTCCTCCTCGTAAGCTTCAAGTTAGGCTCGCATCATATGGCCCAGGTGGCACATGTCGAACAGGAACTCGACATCTCTAGCGAAGCCCAACTGCTTCATCGTTTCTTGGTGAGGGTAGCGGGTACCAATGAAACTCATCTTGCGAAAACCTTGAAGAGCTTTTCTGGAGTCTCCACTTCTTTCTGCTTCAGCCTCCGCGAGGCTTGGCTTGTGCATTCTCTCTGCTCCTTCTCTCGCTCATGGTTCTCCTCCTCAGTGTCTCGATCCTCTTCCTCAGCAGATCTCTAAGCTACCTTCTCAGCCTTTTCAGAGGTTGGTCTCTTCCCTCTTGCAACCGCAGCTCTGCTCCTTAGCCGCGACGTTTGGATCTCCTCTGGCTCTCCTCCACCAGTATCAGAATCGACCTCCATAGGGTTGGTAACAGTTCTCTCGGACATAGACAGGTCCCTACGTCGAGGAGATCGGCGAACAGCACTCGCCATCGGACTTGGTGAGCGAACTCGGGGGTCTGCTTGATCGGTTGCTCGAGCACCGGATCAGGCGACGGATCGGGTTGAGCATCGGGTTGGAGAAGCAAAACATCTAACCAGCGGTTGGGAATGCGGAACGTCTCCTCTTCCTTGTGATTCGCGAGGTTTGACGGCATCACCTCCGGTTCTTGCAGCGGCGGAGGTTGATCTGCTTCCCTTCTTTTGGTATGTTTTCGTCTTGGGTGCCATTGTCGAATTCTTGAAAGTAAAAACAGAGACAAAGCCGAGATCAAGAGGGTTAGTTCCCAAAAAATACAAATCAAAGAGTCTTGATTCCCTTGAGAGAAAATAGAAAGTAGGAAAACAAAAAGCTTTTAGGTTTGAGAGACTTATCGGTTTGTGCTGCTGAGGCAGAAGGGTTCTAATCCCTTTAAATAGAATAGGGTTAGCAGCTTGGGCTTCACCGAGGTTGACTTGGGTTTGTCGAATTCGGACTCCACACGCCACCCGAGTAGGAACACGATCAGGTGCGTCGGGTACGTATTCGGGTAGAGCCTCGGGTTCCCCAAAATTTCCTTTTTCACTTTTCTTTTTTTTATATATTTTTTTATGTTAATATGCAAAAATAGAAAATAAGATAAAACAAATAAATCAGAATTAAAATAAAACAAAAGATACCTTTGGGACTTCCTCTCAAGTGAGCTTGTTTTAAGTCACTAAGCTTGACTCTTCATGCTCTTTAAGCATGGGATCTAGGAGGGAGCGGTTCTAGAATCCTCTCCACTGTAGCAGGCTGATTCAATGGATTCTCCAAGTCTTGTCCAGGTTCCACAGCAAATGTAGTGTTGACGTCTTCAAGATGCTTGACTTTTCTCTGCTTTGTCTTAGTGGAAAAAACTTGATCATCAATGGTTGGCCTTTTAATTCCTTTCTTGACATCAAACTCCATCTTGAAATGCTCCTCATGCTCAATTCTGATCTAGCCTTGTTTCACCTCAATCACTGCACCTACTGTTGCCAAGAATGGTCTCCCTAGGATCAGTGGATCGTCTGGTTCCTTATCCATATCAAGGATCATAAAATCAGTAGGGACTTCCACCCTTCCAATCCTGAGAGGCAAATTTTCCAGGATCCCAATCGGATGTCTGATTGTTCTATCAGCTAGAACCAAATACAGACTACTCGGTTTAAAACTGCTGAAACCCATCTTGTTGGCAACTGATAGTGGCATGATGCTGATTGAAGCTCCCAGATCGCACAAGCATTTTTTGAAAATCCGAAGTCCTATCAAGCATGGCAAAGTAAAAGAGCCAGGATCCTTTAACTTCTCCTCGATTCGCAGCTCAGGATCTAAGCACACTCCACTCCTGAGAATCTCATACCCAATCTCCTTAACAACTTCCTTAACCTCAATCTCCAGCTGAGCTTCCTCCTTGGTGATTTCCTCTTGAAGTTCATGTGGTGGCAAAAGCTTTGGAGGAGGAGCTTTACGCTTGGCCATACGCTCTGCAAGCACCTCCAGTTGGATGTCAAGAGCAGCATTGAACCTTTCCTCTAGTTCCCCTTCTGCTGCTACAGGAAGTCGAGGTTGATCTCTCATCTGAACATCTACTCGATGTATCATCCGATCACCATCATCGGGTGAGTCATCGGGTTCTACTTCGGGTGGTTCTTCGGTTTGTGATTCTCGGACCAGTGCTCGATCATCAACTCGATCAGACTCCTCGGGTAAAGGCTCGGGTTCATACTCAGATATATAGTACTTGGCCTCATTTATCCCATAGTGGTCCATATCCTCTCCATCTTGAACATCACTGTCCTCAGTGAGGTAATCCTCATAATCATCACCAAGGAAGATGGCTTAGGCAGTGGCATAATCCTTTGGGTTCTGAACAGCTTTACCTGGAAGCTGGTTGATCTTTGGAGCTGGTTGGTTGTTGTGGTGGCCCTCTAGGTACCTCAGCTTAGTATTGAGCGAATCATACTTGGCAGTCAAGTCATTGTATCCAGAATCGATCTTGTTGCTCATCTCCGCAAACCGTTTTGCGGAGTCCATAGCTGCTGATGCCTGATTTTGAATCATCTGCTGAATTAGGCCGCGTAGGTCAGCTTCTTGCGATTGGTTCTGCGGGCCTTGTTGTTGTTGTAATCCAGGTGGTGCAATGGGTTGGTGGTAATTTCCAGAGTATTGATGTTTAGGAGCATAGCCTTGATTGTATTGGACAAAAGGCTTCTGCTGGACCTAGTTCCCTTGAACTGCTGATGGGTAGATTTGGTCTTTAGGGTTGGCAACATTCGGGTTACGGTATAACAGATTCGGATTCGGCTTGTAGTTGTTGTACCCTTTGTTGTAACCTCCTTGGTTGTTGATGTAGTTCACATCCTCTAGCTGAATATTCTCCCCATCTTGTTGTAAAAACTGCTCTTCCTCTAAGATCGCATGAACATGCTGCTGCTAGTTGAGGAGCTTATCGAGCTTTTCATTGAGGGCTTTCATGTCCCTCTTGTACTTGGCATCTTCCTCTCCAGTAGATCGCACAGTGCGATCATAATCCTCATTATAATGCCCATCAGATTGAGCCAAGTTCTCCACTAAGTCCCAACCTTCATCAACATCCTTGTTGAGGAAGTTACCATTGCTTGCGGTGTCCAGCAACATCCGTATCTTGGGGACCACTCCTCTGTAGTGTACTTAGCAATGAGGGCATCTGGTAGTGTATCCCTTGAAACGTTCCCAAGCCTCACTGAACATCTCATTGTTCTTCTGAACAAAGCTGGAAATCTCTTTTCGTATCCTTGCGGTTCTGGAGTTGGAGAAGAATTTGGCTAGAAACGCCTTCTTGCACGCTTCCCAAGTGCTGATGGACTCCTTGGGGAGTGATTTCTCCAAGATGTGTGCTTTTTCTCCCAAAGAGAATGGGAACAGCCGGAGTTTGAATCCATCCTCACTAACTCCATTTATCTTGGTGAGGCTACAGAGCCTATCAAATTCATCCAGATTATCCAATGGGTCCTCCATTGGCAATCCATGAAACTTGTTGCTTTGTATCATCTGGATGAGACTACTCTTGATCTCAAAATTGTTGTTTTGGACAGCAGGTGGCACAATGCCATTCCATTGAGTATGAGTAGATGGAGCATCCCCTGCTCCTATCTTGGTCCTTGCTTGAGGAGCTGGTGGACCGTTCATTGTTTCCTCAATTGTTTCTGGTTGCGGTTGTTGAACTTGTTGTTGTTGGAGTAACCTTGGTCTGTCGATGTTGTCGATGAAAGGATTCAAGTTTTGGCTACCCTTGGATCGTGTTTGCATGCACAAGTAGGTGACCGAGTGAGTACACGAAGGTCAACCCTATCTAGGTGATCGAGTGACGGGTTGGGTGGGTGCTCGGGTTGTACCTGAGATTCAAAACAAACAAATACGAAAGCAAACAAGTCAGATGCCGAACCAATAAAGATAAGAGAACTTGATCTAGCAAGTGCTGAAATCCTAAACGTAGCAAATTAAATTCAACCAAATGGCAACGGCGCCAAATTGATCACTAAATTTTCACCCAGGGTATCAATTCCCTATGCAGTTGTAGTACAAAGGATTATCAATCGAAATGGTTGTTATGCTAGCAGATAGGATGCAATTAGAAACAAGCAAGTCAAGCCAAGCAAAAGTGGGGGGTTTTGTCTAACAGTCCTAAAATAATAAAATAAAAGAATATAAACAAGGAACCACTCGACCACAGCACTCGATGCAAGCATTCGAGTACAGGATCGGGTGGGGTGATCGAGTTAACAAGGAAAGTATGAACAGCTCGAAGGGTTACTCGAAGCAGGTGATCGTGTACCTGTTCTGGTAAGGGATCGAGGGATGAATAAAAATGTAAGCAATTAAAATATGAAAGCTTCTAAGGATGGGGTAATCGACTCCTAAGTGTTCTTGACTAATAGAGATGTCTTACATGCCTAAAGCAAATATTCCCTAGACAATGAATCTCTAAAATCTTGTTAAAACACTCTCGTGATAGAAACAAACAACCTTGATCACTCCCCTACCCAACTCTCGTTGGAGAAACATGACCAAGCAGGCAATATGAATCGATTCATTATTGTCAATAAACCCCTTACTCATCTAATCTCTTAGGCTAAGTGAGTAAATCTCTAGCATTGCTTGATTGATTCAGGCATTTCATCTACACATCTCGGTGGTAAAACACCCTAGATCTAATCTCACCCTCTCGGTTTGTTGACAGCATTAAGAACACCAATCTAGAAGGGAATTTTTAAAACATAAATAATCAAACTAAGACATCCTAACCGATCAAGAACACAAAATAATCTATTCCATCCCTAGAAACTTTACTACACTACTCGGAAATCATTGCAGAAAACATAGAAACAAAGATAAACGAAAATTGCATTGTATTAAAATATAAAGTAGAAGAGAAGAGTATAGAGTAGAAATCTAAAAGAATAACAAAAAGATGTAAAATAAATCCTAAAAAAAGTAAAAAGAAGTTTGAGTCGCTCTAGATCTCTCTCAGAAGCTCTCGTTCTCTGGTTTGAGGGTATGCGGCGTGCTCGTTTTGAGGAAGAAGAGGGGGGGTTTATATATGGAAACCCCTTTGACCTAGCTTCCCAGTCCTACGTGAGGGTCTACTCGATGGGGTGCACAAGGATGAGGTCAGGTTACTCCTCGGGTAGATCTTTGTGTTGTTCTTCCTGGTCTCGAATCCTCTTCGATCGTGTTGGGGTTCGGACTGTTATTCCAGCTCGATGGCTCCTTTGGGTACATGTTCGGATTTGTCCTTGTTTTTCCCTATTTTAGGCTCTTAAGAACCTGTTTTCATCCAAAGTATGCAAATGCAAGAACGCAACACCCTAAATGGCCTAAATGCGAATTCCTACAGTTAATGACCTAAAAATGCTAAGGTAAGGGTATAAACAATGCAAAATATGGATAAAAAAAAGGATGCTAAAAACATGTAAATTAGAGAGTTATCATCAACCATTTTCCTATTTCCATCTATCCACGTGGGTTCCCTCATATGGGTTCCTATATCAAGTTTTAACTCGTATGAGTTAATTGTTGGGAAAAAAAATATTAGTCAAAAAAAATTGTTACCACTTACTATGAAAATTTGTTCACTTCTTCTTTTTTTTTCCAACCAAACAGTAAATTAAAAGGTGACTCCAAGATTGGTTGCCCAAACTGGAGGAAAAGAGTTAACAAAAGTAAGTTCAGAAACTAAAGATCTCGAAGAACAAGCAAGACAATCTGCCCTCATGTTTGACGTCCTCGGAATCTGGGTCAGAATGAAGGAGGGAAAGGATAGTCTGAGAGAATGAAAATCTTCCAGTAAATTCGAGAAGGCGGGCCAATCGTCTGGGGCCTGCACCATCGCAACTAGCTCTGAGAAATCCGTCTCAAAATTCTGACAGTCCACACCCACCGCCAGAAGAGACTGCATTGCCCAAATTAAGGCTTGTAACTCCGAATGAAGAGGTGAAGGGCTGCGTCTAAGGCTTCCTGCTCCCAAAAGTAGTGTCCTATCTTCACTATTACCATACCACCATCCCAAACTCACCAATGGATCTGAACCTTTCCAGGAACCATCAACCTGGCATCGGAATAAATATCCCGTACCTCTAGGGTGGCTGAGAATCCAAGTAATTCGCAGAGAAGGACTTGGCCTCCTCCCATAGAAGTTTATCATTAGCCACCTGATTTATAAGGAAAAAAGATGGCTAGCTACATGAAGTAGAAGATAAGACATGGTCACACATACGAAGTACAATATTGTATCTTCAACTACACGAAGTATATGTATTACATGACCACATGCATGAACTATATGACGTCATGTGATCAACACCATAGACATACAATCCGGTTCACTGGTCGATTGACTCCGGCGAAGACCGACGTTGACTCCGGCAAAGACCAACGTTGACTCCGGTGTCAACACCGGAGTCAACGTCGGTCTTCGCCGGAGTCAGTTGACCGGTATACCGGATTGTATGTCTATGGTGTTAACCACATAACGTCATATAGTTCATGCATGTTACCATGTAATACATATACTTCGCGTAGTTGAGTATACAATAATATACTTTGTATGTGTGACCATTTTTTCTCTTATATTTCATGTAGCTAGCCATCTTTTTTCCGATTTATAATATCAATTGTCTCTACCTCGATTCCCTGAAAAACCTTCTTATTCATGTCCTTCCAAATTGACCACAAAATCCATGGAAGCCTATAACAGATATCTGAATACAGGGAATGGGATGATGCCTGTCAATAGAGAAGTCTAAGTTCGAATACACTGATCCATAAGGGAAGCCATCCAGGAGTAGTTGAACCGGAGACAACTCTTATACCTTACGCGAGCGGACACACTCAAAAAGAGCATGATAAATAGACTCTGCCGCAGAGCCACACCGTTGACATGTAACATCGCATCCGACACTCTGATGGGCGATCCGGTCCATCACAAGAAGAGTACCAGACGCCACCTATCAGAAAAAATGTCGAACATTTGGAGGGACTTCAAGTTTCCAAGCTTGTGCCCACAGGGCCATGCACGATGGCTCGTATTCAACTTCCTTAAGTAATTCTTGTGCTAGCCGATAACCCGATCTGACCGAATACTTCCCGGATTTAGTATAATGCCAAATCAAACTATCCGGTTTAAAAGATTTACTAACCGCCATACTCCGGATAAGCGGAATGTCCGCCGGATCCATAAACTCCTCAAGAATAGGCATATACCAATCCACCGTAAGCGGGTTAATTAAATGGTTGACCATCAGATTAGGATGTAGAACTCTCCCCCTACCATTACCTGGTCTTGGCTGGTGATCTGGTTTCCAAGGATCCCCATACCGAGATATTACATCCAGAACCTACATCCCACCTTGCCCCTTGTTCCACAAGTCATTTAGTTGAAAAGATACTCCTCCACGCAATACAAGGAGAATATGGTTTAATTGCCAATAGAGGATGTTCATTCCTAAAATATCGACCGCACATCACCCGAGCCATTAAAGAGTTCGGATAATGGATTAACCGCCAATACTGCTTAGCCAGCATCGCATCATTAAATTGTTCCAGATAACGAAAACCCAAACCCCCATCGCATTTCTCCTTACACATCTTATCCCAAGCTGCCCAATGCATGCCCCGTGCCTTATCATTAGACTTCCACTAGAAGTTTGATATGGCACTTGTAAGTTTGGACGTTAACGCTTGTTGCAATTTATAGCATGACATAACATGGGTCGGGAGGGCTAACGCAACTGATTTAATCATAATTTCCTTACCCCCTTTCGATAAATACTTCGCCGACCAGCATTAACTCGCTCGTCCAGGCGATCATTAACATAACTAAAAACTTTAGGTCTCGAACCTTGAAGACTTTCAGGGATACCCAAATAAGAACCCATACCGCCTTCTTTAGAAATACCAATGACTGTTTTTAACCGATTCTTACATCAGACGGAACTTTCTTACCAAACATGATAGAGAATTTCTCCAAATTTACCTCTGGGCCCGACGCTTTCCCATAATTACCTATAATATCCATCACGTTTACATTCAGTCTCCTCTGCTTTACAAAAGAACAGACTATAATCGGCGAACAATAAATGCAAAATTGTGGGACAGTCCCGAGCAATCGTGATACCTGTAAGTTTCTTCTCTCGTCCCGCCTTTTTAATATTCGCTATCAAAACCTCTGTGCAAAGTATAAACCGTTGGGGACATAAGGATTGACATGTGCCGAGACAGCTGCAAAAATTGGCGAAAACAACAAACTGTCAGTAAGAATTTCATCTTTCGACCAAAAACAAGCAAGGGGCGATCTACTAATTCTTTGATTCCAGTTAGTATACTTCTATTAGTACACAATCTTTTTGAATATAGATCAGCAGAGGGAAGGGATCTCTTTTCTGCAATGGAAAAAACTATTATTGAATTCACCCGACCCGATAGTACCAATTTTGTAACGGAAGATCCTGAATTTGAGACTTTCTACACCAAAAATCTTCTTTCTAAACTTCTATAGGATGCCGGATTGCCAAATATGGCAGACCTGCTTAATGCAGCACACCGGATGTAGGTAGTAACAGCTACTGCTTGTTCTGTAACTCACATTCATTGGGTTTAGGGATAATCACAGCACAGAGGTCTCAGTCCCCCGGAAATGGAATTGGAGTCGAGGAGAGCTGATTTCAAGCCGCCGAAAACTGTCTCATCGTTTCCCATCAGAAATTGGTGCACTTTGTCCGGGGCTAATAGTTTTCATTTCCCGTCTCATGAAAAACCCTGGAAATATCTCCTTCTTCCTTTGACTGTCGATCTCGGTGTGGCTCAATCAGAAGAAGCTTTCGGAAGTTCATTGGCCTCCAATTGACGACTAATCTCCCAACATGCTCAAGAACCGAGAGCCGTCCTGCATGAAAGGATTTGAGTCCATCCAAATAGCCCAGAAAATGACAGCCCCCTAATTAGAAGATGGATTCTGGCTTACTTTCTTGGATTTCAATGGAAGTGTCGGAGTGTGGCTGAAAAGCCAATCAACTCAATTCATTACCTCGACGAAGTTTGATTCTTCGAATCTTTCTAGAAACTTTAATGCTCAGATAACTTTCTTTCAAAGCCGTGCTATCTAGCTCATCTTTATAGGAACATATTTGATAAATACTGATAACTCTCGCGGCACTAGTGGTACACAGAAGTCATGGGTGATCATTGGTCCGATGCTTCAGGCGAAAATAATTCCCAGGGTGTGACGGGCGGTGACTTGGGAAACCCTTTCTTCATTCGTTTGGCGGGAAAGGAGAAACCATTTCTTCATTCATTGGCGGGCAGCAGTGGGCATCTTGGACAATGGGCGAAAGCCATCCAATAGAGGTGCCTCAAATGGCTAAATGGATTATATGAATGGAGTTCAGTTAGACTACCCCTTCTTTCTGGTGCTCTCCGCTCGTCACACCCTAGGAATTTTTGTCGGATTCACAGCTGGATGGAAGACAAGTCGATTTACCGCTTCCCTCAGTTCAGTCTTTTGGTTCTTGAAAATGGTCAAGAAGGAATCCGCCCGAGGAGGGGCTCGCGTCTGATTAGCTAGTTGAAGTTTGCGAGCCCACTCGTCTTTTCCTATGGCCTGCTTGCCTTCTATTTGACATCCTTATCACCTGGCGGCTAAACCGTCATCACTACGGAGAGAGAGACGAAGGCGATGCTCTTGATTTCCGAGTTGTTTGCAAGGTTGGGAAGTAGTACGCCCGGTTCACGAGGTTCTACCACTGCAGGGCCCAATAAATACCTTTCTGGCTATTCCTCAATGCCTCGGCTATTCACGGAACGTGAGAAGCGGCGGGTAAAAGAGTAATTGAACAAACATACGGGTAAAGAGGGTCGCCCTGACGTAAACCCCTCTTCGGTAAAATAGAACCCCGAGGCTGACCATTCAGAAGAACTTGATACGAAACCGAGGAAACACACCACATAATCCATGAAATCCACATCCTATCAAATCCTAATTTAATCATAACAGCTTCCAAGAAATCCCATTCAACATGATCATACGCTTTACTCATATCCGTTTTGAATGCCAGAATCTCCGACTTGCAGCGTCGGTTAGTATTTAACCCATGGAATATTTCCTGTGCAACTGGAATATTATCGGTAATCAAACGACCAGAAACAAAATCCGATTGAGTTTCTAAAACCAGAGACGGCAAAACCCGCTTAAGCCGAAAACACAAAACTTTGGAAATAATCTTATAACTCACGTTACAAAGACTGATCGGCCGAAATTCCATCATACGCTGCGGTCGGTCAACTTTAGGAATGAGACAAATATTCGTCTCGTTTAGACAAGGATCAAAATGACCCGTTCGAAACAAAACTTTAACCAACGCCACAAGATCTCCTTTTAATAAAGACCAAAACCGTTGAAAAAACAAAACCGTCATACCGTCAAGACCTGGAGATTTCTCAGGAAGCATAGCAAATAAGGCTTTACGAACTTCTGACTCCATAATATCTCTAGTTAGACTTCTGTTCATATTATCCGTAATGAGTGGGGAAATCTCTCGAATCATCTCTGGTATACAACTTACTTCTCATCTTTTAAAAAGCTCCTTAAAGTATTTAGAGGCAATATTCTCCATTCCCAAGGACGATTCATCCCAGACATTGTCTGAGCCAAATAAGCCAACAATCTTATTCCTCACCCTCCGCTTCTTAGTAGAAGCATGAAAGTATTTTGTATTTTTGTCTCCCACTCGTAACCAGAATTTCCTACTCTTTTGTTGCCAATACAGTTCCTCATCCCGAAAAGCCTCTTTTAGTTTTCGCTCAATACCCCGGATTTCTTCCTGAGAAATCGAGTCATCCATCTTTGCCTCCTGCAAATCTACCTTTAGGGAAGAAATAAGGGAGGGACGAGAAGATATATTATTCCTTCGCCACCAACAAATCGAATTCCGGCAATTCTTGATCTTATCCACAAAAGCCGGCATCCGAATATTATTTGTGCGCGTCCACCCTGACTCTACCGCCCCTAATAAACCATCCTTATCCAGCCAGCTTTTATCAAAACGAAACTGCCTATTCCGTCGCGAAACTGTTTTCAGGCAAGTTGCCAAAATTGGACAGTGATCAGAGCCAACCATCTCCAAGTATTCAACCTTCGAGTTAGAAAAGAAACCATGACAGTCCTCATTACCTAAGGCACGATCTAATCGACACCAAACCACCTGATTATTACAACGATTACCTCTCCAGGGTAACTGCTCCCCATAACAAGGGAATTCGAGCATACCACAATGTCGAAGCTTTAATATAAAGGCACAAAGGAAGAAGCTGGTCGCAAGGCACCAACCCTTTATGATTCCCAACAAGTTCATTAAAATCACCAATCATAAACCAAGGATCAATGCGAAAAGAACCAATATCCATTAACTTCTCCCATACCTTTCTTGATTTTGCGGGACAGGATCCCCATAGACAAAACACAAAAAAAAAACAAATGTTGACCAAAGAACGCTTGTACATCAATGATTCGATCACTATCATATAAAACAGAATGTTTTATTTCATCCATGAAAAATAAAGCTATCCCACCACTAGAACCGTGGGGATCAACAGTATACAAATTATTATAACCAAACTTCTTCTGAAATTTTTGTAAATAAGAATAACTTTTTTTGTTTCTGATAAAAAAAAATGTCTGGCTGATGCTTCCACAAATCTCCCAACTATTCTTCTGTCAGATCAGCCCATATGCCCTGACAGTTCCAACTCAGAATCTTCACGTTCTAGCCGGCAGTTTCGGGAGAGCCCCCATCCCTTTCTTGCCTAGACGACCACCATCCGAAGGTTTACCGCCCATTGTAGTCTTACCCTGTTTCCCCATCATCTTTTGTTCGTTCCCATCACCTGCAGGTTTAGACAAAGCCTTAGCAAGTAAACGTTTCCCGGGGAAGCCAAAGCCAAAGTAGCTATCTTAGAGCCACTAGCACCATTTCTAACGGAAGGACTAACAGTCCTCCTTTTATGACCACTCTTTTCTCCAATCGTAAAAGCAGCCATAGCACTATTAACTACACCCACAGCAAGTTCAACCGGATCAGAAAGAAAGGAATTACCTTGCGGACCACTATCGGATTCACCCTGAAGTTCAGTCTCCTGACCAGCTTGTAACTCAGTCCCTTGACCAGT